>NW_015379265.1:145028-151510 GCF_001522545.3 Parus major | reverse complement strand
CACCTCCCTCTAGGCTGGAGCAGACACCGGACTTCCTCAGCAGGACGTTTCAGGGACAGGTTAATGAAGACAAGACAAGCAGCAGGCAAGAAACAAAATGAACTGTGCATGTGAGAACCAGAGGAGAAGTGCAGTAGAAGTCACCAGAAGCATATGGTAAATCAGTGTAATGAAGCTCAGGATGAGATCATGGAATAGAATCATGGAATGGTTTGGCTTGCACTGCCGTGAGCAGGAGCATCTTAAACCAGGTCAGAGTGCTTAGAGCCCTGTCCAGCCTGGACTGGAATGTTTCAATGGATGGGGTATTCACCCCTCTCTGGGAAGCCTGGCCCAGTGTCTCACCGCCCTCACCATAACAAATTTCTTCCCTGATCTGGTCTTAATAGACCCTCTTTTAATTTAAAGTTGTTTAATTTATTACAACATTTATTAATGTTGTAATAACCCTTTGTTGTATCACTGCAGGCCCCACTTAAATGTCCATCCCCATCTTCCTCTGAACCCCCTTTCAAGTATGTGGAGTTCTTCAAATGATCTCAAGTGTTCTCTAGGCTGAAGGATGAAGGGAAGAGAAGGAAAAGGGAAGAATGGAAAAAGGGAAGAGAAAGAAAAAGGTGGAAAGATTATTGGGAAGTAATATGTGCTTACAAGGCCACAGGTATTTTTACATCTTCTGTACATAAAGGTACACTGGTGATTAATATCTATGATGGATGTGCTGGCAGACAGATTTTTTGGAAGATAAGGAAGCATAGCTATGAATAAAAATGTTCACTAGAAATTGTTAGAATTGCCCAAACTGTGTGCTGAAAGACAACTGTGCAATCTGTAAATTAAAGAACTGTATTATGAAAAGCAGAAGGGAGGAAAGAGAAAACCCAGTTTACTTGCACTTCATTTGTTTTGCAAAGGTTAACAATGGTTGGAACATCATTTTTCCTCTGGCTCTGATTATAATGCAATATTAACAAACTCAGAACTTCACCACTCTACCAACCTTTATCCACTGACATTTTCTTAGCTTTAAATAAAACATCCACGTGGTACAAATTAAGGATAATACTCAGCCCCGTGCCTGGCTTGGTGCTGAACTGCAGGAGTCCAACAGGCCCTCTGAAGGTGAGGCCCAGCCCTCTGATCACAGCTCCCAGATGAAATGGAAAGCAGCACTGTGTCCTGCTCCTGCTGGTGTCTGAATGCTGTTCCAAACCCCTGTGCATCCCACAGGCACTGCCTGGGCTACCACAAACTCAGATTGCAGTTTGGCAATCCAGCAGCTCACTGCAGGGACTGGACTGACCTGACTCATCTCAAATGTCAGCACTGGAGCTGGAAATGCCCCATCTCCCTCTCAGGTGCTCCACACAGCTCAAGGCACAGCTGATGCCTCCAGCTGCACAGCACAAAAGCACAGCTGGGATGGGTTTACAGCCAAGCAGGGGAAGTGGTTTCCAGAACACAGAAATGTGCCTCGTATCTCCAGCTCAGAAAGATTTCCCAAATCCACAGAATCACAGAATGGTTCAGGTTGGAAGTGATCTTAAAAATCCCCTTGTTCCAGCCCAGCCATGGCAGGGCCAGCTCCCCCTGTCCCAGGAGCTCCAGCCCCAGTGTCCAGCCTGGCCTTGGGCACTGCTGGGATCCAGGGGCAGCCCCAGCTGCTCTGGGCAGCTCCTGCATTTCCTCCAGAACAGCAAAATGAAGCAACACCCTTAAACATGCAAACAGAAACTAAACATCTATTGTCCAGAACAACATCTCTCTAGGTCTCCACTACACCTAAGAAATAGATACATATCCGGTTTTTTGAGTTTGTTGTTAGTGTTACCAACTGGTTTCAGGTTTTCACAAAGCATTTTCCTTGCCTCTGTTTCAGGGAGCAAATTCTCAGCCAACTGTTGCTTATTAACAGCACAGGGGGCTCTCAGATATTATTTATGGTCTGCCTTGGATCCAACAGTAATTATGAAATGTGCCCTAGAGCATTAAAAATGCAAATGTTTCAATAGTTTCCCCTACACCCAGTGAGATGAATCACACTGTTCTAATCCACTGGTTAATTAGGAAGTTATAGTGACTGTAAAATAAAACACTTGGAGAGAAGCTTAGGAGTAATGAAAGAATCAAAGAACTTCTAACACATTATAAATGCTTAAATGGAAAATGCCAGAAAACTGTCTTCTCCCAAATCCAAATATTCTTATTCCTCTGGCTTGTTAGGATGTTCAACAATACTGCAACATTACTTCTCAAGGAGATCATGTGAGATAGTGATGGAGGAAAGGAAACCTGCAGGAAACTTTGGACATGTATGTTAACTGCATGTGCTGACTGAGATACATAATGCACTCATCTTCTGCTTTCAGCTGGGACTGGAATCATGGAAGGATTTGGGTTGGAAGGATCCTTGAGGACCATCCAGTTCCACCCCTTGCCATGGGCAGGGGCACCTTCCCCTACCCCAGGCTGCCCCAAGCCCCAAGGTCCAGCCTGGCCTTGGACACTGCCAGTAAAGCAGAGACAGCCCCAGCTGCTCTGGGAATCTCTTCAAATAATGAACCTGCAGCAATCCCTCATCCTGAGGAGCTGGAACCCTCACATGCAGATGTAGCTGGGTCTGTAAAGCACTAATGGACAGGTTTTGTAGTGCAGAGTTATCTTACACAATTAGAAAAGAACTAAGGAACCAACTGCTTCCCTCCCCATTTTCCTCATAAGCAATTACCCCACCACAAAGATTTTTAGGGATGATGCTGACTTGTGATTAATTCAGCAAAACAAATGCTCAAGTCTGAGCCAGGAGTAACCCCCTACTCTGCTCCAATGGCAGGAAGGTGCTGGTTCAAACCTACTGCTCCCCAGGCACTGTACTAAAGCAGATTCTACTCTCTAAAAGCTCCATATGAAAAAAACCAACTTATATAAACCATTGTCTGAAGGATCTGTCTGGAGCTTCTTGCTTTAATTAAATTTAGTGTGAAATGTAATGCAAGATATTATTCCCACTGCTCACTCCACACCAGGCATAATTCTGCCTACTTCAGAAGATGCTGTGAGATCTGGAGTGGTGCTTTCTCCACCTCTGTCCTCCTGCAGACTCCTCATTGATCAGATATTGGTTATACTTCTGGAGTACAAACAGAGGCCAATACACTGGATTTAGAGGCCAATACACTGGATTTAGAGGCCAATACACTGGATTTAGAGGCCAATACACTGGATTTAGAGGCCAATACACTGGATTTTGAAGCTTTGAATCAAGGGCCTGCTGTGAAGTGTTTCACCTCTTTGGTAGGGCTGGCTTTTTGGAGGACAGAAGAGGAGACAAGAAATGAAATGGCTTCTGTTGGTTCCCATTCTGAGGGAATCACCAGTTCAGTTTACACTAAAACATCAACTTAAAGTTGTGAATGAAAAGCAGAAGTATTTGTCTTCTATTGTACTGTGACATAAATTACAGTATGTCATTTATACATACTTTTATTTACAATATTATAATTAATAACAATTAATAATAACTTCTTTATATATAATTTGTGCATATTTAATACATTATTTAACTTTTCATACTTTCAGAGTTCAGTTTAAAATCAAAAGGTGGAACCTAGAGTTGGAAATTACTCCAGACTTAACTCTTTGCAAAATAACTCCCCAGTTTATGACTGGGGTCCAGCAAGGTGTGAAAAGCTGCAGTAACTCACACAATACCTGTGGGAAGTCAGTGTTCTCTACACCATCTCAAAAGGAACTTCTCCTTTCTCAAAAGCCTCCCCCAGCCCCATTCTCCCTTTCCCTGCATGCACCAGCAGGATGCATCAGCAAAGTTGGGCAGACAATTAATTTTCTTAACATAATTCCTAATTAAATATTTGACCGAAGATTTCAATTTTCTAGGCTGTGCTGTAAGCAGGATGTTTAAGTTAAAATCCAGACCAAAAAGAACCCAAACTCTGAAGCCCAAAACCCAAAGAACATTTAGCAGTCTTAAAGGAAAAGTACCTGAAAAATGTCACAAAGAACTGCACCAGATCCATAAAGTTGCTGTGCTGTGAGAATGCAATCTGCAAAAGAAAAGCAAATGCTTTCTGTTACTTACTGGAAAGAAAATTCATATTTCAAAATATGTAAAAAGGATTAAAAATGACAATGAAAAGTATCTTTACTCAGACCAATTCATATTTTTGAACACTGTTTTTGAAAACAAACAGAAATATTCTGAGGGAAAAGAAAATAAATTACAACTTCATATTGTTTTGAAAACATGTATCCCAAAAATGAAGCTGAACAAGTAACTCGATCTCCCAGCCATGTTCCCAGGAATATTCTTCAGTGCACATTGAAGAAAACAGTACTTCAAAAACTTACAAGAGGTTTCACAGAGCTGCAAATAATCTTTAATTAAAAGTGAAAATCTTTAATTATTGTTTACACAGCAACCCAAAATTCAATATTTACATTTCAAACAATATCCAGACAACAAAATCTCCTTGAAAAAGGAACTTACACCAAGAGCTGCAAAGAGGCACGAAACACAGAAGAGGATAGAGACAGTGAAAACAGCTGTGGCATTCATCTTAACTTACTGCCCTGCAATCCACCAGCATGAGCAGGGAAAAACAACGGAATTTTGGGGACAAAAACCAGAGGGAAGAGGGGAACAGGAAACTGGGAGGTGGTCAGAGGCTAAAGGGAAGATTAGGGAGCCTGGGTAAAAATAACAACGTGGAGGGGAGGCCAGCCAAGAGAAAAGCAACTTGTGCAATATTAGGAATCAGAAGTTCTTTCCAGGTACCTCCTATTTCCTCTGCCTATCAACCTCTCAGCACCACAACAGGATATTAACTCTTTCATGAAGTAACAGAATTAGTTCAGAATTAAAGTGGAATCTGTAATGGCAAAAGCTTTTCTTGGATATTAAATCCATTTCTGGTATCATTTCTTGGTTTTCTCCCTTAATAAGCAGTACTTATGACAACATTAGCACAAACATAAATCCTCCTCCCAGCAATAACCACATCCCAGAATTCATTCATATGTGCAAACTGAGTCATTGCTTGGGTTTCTGGAACACTTTCTGTGATCGTAATTGCTTTAAATATCCATTGTAACTTGGTACAGAAGCTGCCCCAAATAGTTTTCTTATCAATAAATTGAAATATTTCAAGCTGAAAGTTCCTTTGCAATGCATAAGCCCTGTGTGGCTGGAAAGTGAACTCCAAACCTGCACACCAGATGCTGCAACCTCAACAGTCCTGCCAACAAAAGACAAGAAAACACAGAGTTTCTTCTTGATTTTTACTTCTGAAATGCTTCCCAATAGTCTTCTGATTATTAAAAGACAGCGAGCAAGATTTCACGTTTTGTGTAAAAAAAATCAATGCCTAGTAACTAAAGTGGTACAGTATTTGCATAAATGGATATTCTGGAATAAACATCATATTCTGAAATGTCTTTAAGGCAAAGATAATCCTTACTGAAATATCACACCCCCAAATACAAATATGTAACACAGCCAGTAGAAAAATAATAACTTTTCCTATTACTTCTGAGAATAACCATGATGCTGAGTGACTGTAAGAGATGCATTTGAAAATAAAGCCCTTGCTATGTATCAACAATCCTTTAGTAGAAAAAGAAAATTAAAAGCACAAAGGAATCATTAGCAGGCCAGTTCCCGTGAATGACCATCAGGATCAGTTTCTGGGATGGAAACCAAAACCTGCCCCCGTTAGAAAAAACAAGAATCTGTTAGTTTTAAAATAAGAGAGATTCTATGAAAGATTAATGAGACTTTTACCAGAGAAGGGCTTCTCATTTTTTGATAACAACTGCTGGAAACAAATAAAACAAAACCAAACAAACAGAAAATCATTTCGATTTATTTCACACAGAAGCCTTACAAATGCATTACCAGCAGTGATTCTTCTCTCCACTTGTTGGAATTCTTCTCCTGTAAAGCCCAGCTGAGGACCTGGACCTCACACATGGATAAAAAACCCAGGTTGTTTCTACAATTTGTTCCTCACAAGCTGAAAATACGTTGTGCCATCAAACCTGACCAATCTGTGTCACAGGCAATTTGGTCTCATAACTGTTAATGGTTTGCTTACTTAGAGCTTAATTTTCCTTCATATAATCTGTTCCCAGGATTTAATTCAGTTTCATTGGAAGTTTGGTTGGAAATAGCTGTTCAAAGCAGGCTGTTCTTTCAGGATCCATGAAAAATACGGCAGCAATTTCTTAGCTGTCTGCATTTTTAATTAACGGATGGTAGAAGATGCATTTACCCATTCTCAAAAAACTGATTCTGTAGCGAAGGATGGAGCAGTTCAACTGCAGGAAAGCTCTGTGGGGCTCGTGCTGGGGCAGAGGTTCGGGGTACAAGGCAGAACCTTGGCTCAGCTGCACGATCCAATCCCCACCTTCATGTCAAAGAATCCCAGAATTGTTCAGGTTTAGGCTCTGAGCCCATCCAGACC
>NW_015379265.1:139477-144368 GCF_001522545.3 Parus major | reverse complement strand
TGCCATCCCCAGCAGTGTCTCGTGTCCCCAAGGGCCACCTGCACACAGCTCTGAAATCCTGGAGCACTGGGCTGGGGACTGCAGCACTGTCCTGGGCAGCCAGGGCTGGGCTCCCCTTTCTGGGGAGAAATTTTCCCTCATATCCAACTGAAACCTTAAACTGAAACCTCTGCCTGGGCACCCCTGGAGTCGCCTTCAGCCACTGCAGAGCGGCACCCCGGGGTCATTTTCCACAGAGCAGCTCCCTGCCTCGTCCCAAGCCACACACAGCACCCAAGGCTGTTCTCTACCCTGTTCTTGGGAATAACACAGCACCCTTGGGTAGCTAAGATCAGACACTTAATGATGTTAATTCCAAAGAATATTACAAAGCTTGTGTTTATCTTATCTGGAAAGGTGCCTTGGAGAGCACGACTGCCTGTCCTGCTTTTTCTATTGCCACATCATTTGAAGCACAAAGAAATCCACCTGCTTTCTAGAGAACCAGAAGTAGCTGGCTGCAGGGGCTGACAAAAATTTATAATGAAAAGCTTTACATTTTTTATCATTTGATTAGCATAAAATATGAAGCCAAGAAGAAAATTCAGCTTCCTCTAACTAGCCAACATCTAAAAGTTGTTCTGGTTTTAAAATCACTACACACAAATTTCAAAGGAGGTAATAGCAAATGACTTGGCCACAAAATAATATAAGCAAAGGAAAAGTATATTTGAACCCAACCAACATTTCAGCAACAGCTGGAATTTCAAACTCAAAATATTGCTGGAGTTAAACTACAGCCTATGACAGATAAAAAATTCAAAAAACTAATTAGAACAATTACATACCAGAACTTGGTTTGCCTAAGAACCAGAGTTTGTTCTTCAAGAAAAAAGAAAATTGAGAATATTTTTGAGATAACAATTTTGTACTAAACTATGCCAACCAAGACCCAAGTTCACCTTAAACCTGCACATGCAACAATACCTAAAATTATTTAAACCTCTATTCTTGTGATCTACTACTGTTCTGAACTCTTTAAAAACAAAAAAATGAGTTCCACATACCACTAAGAAAAATCAGTCCCCAAGCAAATAAGAAATTATATAGAAATTTTTTGTTACATTGAGCAAGAACCAAATTTGAGTAACTCTTCCCATTTAACTGTAATAAACAGATTACTCATCACAGGTAATTCATCACAGCATAACTCTTTCCACTTCTGCTGGAAGTGATATTTTATTTACTGATATTTTACAGGAAGCCAAACTATTCACCACAATGGGATTAGGAAAACTTCCACAAACTCAAATAATTTCCAATATTATACATAATATTAGCACCCCCAATCTAAAATTAACTAAAGAACTGATAACATAAGAGTTGGAGCTGTTGCAGAAGACTCTGGGGAGACCTTGCAGGGCCCTGAGGGGCTCCAGGAGAGCTGGAAGGGACTGGGGACAGGAGCAGGGAATGAATTCCCAGGGCCAGAGGACAGGGCTGGGTGGGGTCTGGGCAGGGATTGTTCCTGGCAGGGTGGGCAGGGCTGGGATGGAATTCCCAGAGCAGCTGGGGCTGTCCCTGGATCCCAGCAGTGCCCAAGGCCAGGCTGGACATTGGGAGCTCCTGGGACAGGGGGAGCTGGCCCTGCCCTGGATGGGCTTTAAGATCATTTCCAACCCAAACCATTCTGGGATTCTGGGAACGTACCAAAGAATATTTCAACTACGGCAACTTCATACCATAATTTGTTACATTTGGGGTCTCAAAACACTTGAGAAAACACAAACAAGCACAGGAAATAGCGTTTCCACAACTTTTTTACCTTGGTAATAACTCAGGATCATTGACAGATTATATTTTTATCTTTTTTCACAAATATATAAAGCGACTAAATTCCCACCAGTAGTGCCTTCCTTTTCATCCCTATTTCATATCAAGGATGAGAAAAAGAAACTAGAAATGATATTTTGCACAGGACATGCTCCTAGAATAGAACTGTGTGAAAAGGAAAAATAAGAGTCTAATTAACTTGTGAAAGCAGAGGGGCCCAACAGAGACAGCACAATGTGAATCTGGCTCCCAGCTTGGGGCTTGCTGTGAATTCAGGAGGTATCAAAAGGTCCAACTGCTACATCCATTACCCTCACCTGGCAGGTGGCAGAATGCTACAGCACTGGTGTTCTGAAAGTCTACAGGACCACACAGAAACTCAGAGGTTTCTGGGCTGCTTTTTGCTTTTTATTTCAATCTAGCCCCAGCACCAAAGTTAACAAACAAAAAGTAGCAGGGAAAAGTGGAAAGCTGGGAGTTCCACAGGCTTCCAGTGAGAGAAAGCCACAATCCTAATAAGCTGCAGGTGACATTTATGCACATCTTCATCTACTTCTTTCCCAAAACTCCTCTGTCTTGTCTCTTTTTTCCTATGCTTAGAGGCAAGGATTCAACCCGAGCTTGGCAAATACAGACAACACCTATAGGACACCACGGCCTGGACGCTGAGTGCCTTTGTAAAAGGATCTGCTGTAAAACAAAAGGGCTTTAAGTATTCCTGAGTGATGCCAAAGCCATCAAACATTCATTTTGCCCTCTAGAATGATGCTGGGGGGGAAACTTCTACCCAGGAGTAGTCATTCCCTGCTCCAGTTCTCCTTTAGACACAGTGTGCTCTAATGAAACTCATGGCCAAGACCCACCTTGGTCTCGGTGCTCTCCACCCCAGAGCAGCAGTGAGACAATTCCAGGAGCCCTGGCAGGGAGGTTTTAGGAAAGAATGTGCCAACACAGCCATCCAGCTCACCACCTGAACAGTCTCAGTTCTGCCACGTGCTTCCTGAGTTCTGTGAACATCTTCAATGGGCCATGGGAGTCGTTAAGGCAACAGAAAGCTAATCACAGGAATGAAGGGCAAAAAGCCTTTCAGAAACACCCTTCAGGATTTTGGAGCTGACCCCCTTCACTGAGGGATGAGCAAACACAGCAGCAACCTGAGATGAGTCTTTTTTCAGGCAGGCAGCTCTTAAGGTACCTCAGCAATGTCAGTTCCAAGGAACAGTTTCCAGAAGGAAGTGATTTTTCACCTCTGCAGATGATTTCTGGGATTCAGGTGCAGATTATGACATCCAAACCTAGGGTCACAGGGGTATTCCTATCAGCCCTTTACATGCAGTGGAAACCCCATCTGTGATTCAGCTGATCAATTCAGTTGCCTAATAAGAAGTAACAAAAAATTATTACCTGACCAGTTCCACAACAGAACTGTAAACACTGAGGCACACAAAGACATCTGTTTGTGCACCACTCAATTTGGACAGGTTACATTTCCACGGTGCACCCTTGCCCTTGGTTTCATGGATGCACTGGAAGCTCCATTTGTTGCCTAAAGAGGGGTAAAAGCTATTGCAGCTGCCCTGGGACACCTCACCTGGCCTCCAGCTGCTGCTCCAGAATCACAGAATGGGCTGGGAAGGGACCTTAAAGCCCACCTCATGCCGTGGGCAGGGACACCTTCCACCAGAGCAGGCTGCTCCAAGCCCCATCCCAGAGCTTCTGGGTGGATCCATGCCCCAGTCACACCACGGAAACAGAAAGACATTCTCTTCAGAGGCACCACAGATCTTTGTTTTAAATAAACTGCAAAACTGCACCCACATTTGGAGGTTAGGTAGAAAATTAAACCTGATCCACAGGAAAGGTTCTCTAGACAGAAAATTAAACCTTAGGTTTCTGAGAAGAAAGGATTTTAACAGGAGTCAATTGTAACTTGAAAAACTCTGACACACCACACGTTGGAATGGAGCAGGATTTGGAGGTGGGAGATCCCAGAGTTTGCAATGCACCTGATGTTGTAGGTGAGGACATCAGAACCAGACTGGAAGGGGCTCTGAGCTCTCCCTGGAGCCCTCCCTTCTCCAGGCTGAACACCTCCAGTTCTCCTTCTGTCTCCAGAGCAGAGGCTCCAGCACTTCCATGGCCTCCTCTGGACCAGTTCCTCATCTACTCAACAGTTCATCCATCAAATCCATCTTTCTCCAAATCAGAGACAACAGCTGGAGAGGCTCCCATGCTCACATTTGCATTCTCCATCACGCAAAAATAAAATCCTCGCTCAAATTTGATTTTCACACCTACTACTCCGAGTCCCTCTGCTCCTGCGTGAAGGATGAAAGAGATTAATGACTTACTCCTCACCTGCTGCAACATTAACTGAGCCATTGAGCTTTATGGCACACATACTCGCCACTGTGCAAATATAAAACCTGGTTCACTTCTGAACTTATTCTGAGATGAAAATCGATTTATATTCCAATACTGCGCTGCCTTCCTGCAGTAGTCACAAATTGTCACTTCTCAGCTAATTGGCTGCAGTCAGCAGTTGGCTCAGAAATGCCAATTATATGTGTTTTGTCTTCCCATGTGAACTCTCTCACGTTGTGTAGAGCGAACATAAGCACGACTGTCTCTAAATTAAAAGCAGTGCTTAAGATGTGGTCCCAAATTCCACTGCATCCCAGAAATTATCACACAAATCTGACAAATGAGAAGTATTTGCTCAATAAACAGCCAGGGGCTGAATTGTGATGCCCATCTAAATTTAAAGTGCAGTAAGAAATAAAATTGTGGAAAGTCCCGTAATTGAAAGAGCAAACTCAGCTCAGACCCTGCACAACCCCACACGACAGAAAAGCCCCCCAAGAAAGCCAAGGCAGGGCCAGAAAAAAATCAGTTCTTCTGGATCCTCAGTGAATTCCCCTGAATTCTTCTGAATTCTCTGAACTTCTCAGTTCTTCTGTCAGGCCACTTACGAGAAGAAAGACTTTGAGAGGCTGGAAGTGTGTCCAGGATAGGGAAGGAGTGGGAAGGGGCTCAGGCTGGAGAATTCCTGAGGGAGCTGGGAAGGGGCTGGAGAATT
>NW_015379265.1:107844-139152 GCF_001522545.3 Parus major | reverse complement strand
GGAACAGGGACAGGAGGAGAGGGAACGGCCTCAGGGCAGCTCAGGGTGGATTTTGGGGAAATGAGGGAAAGGGCTGTCCAGCCCTGGCCCAGCTGCTCGGTGTGGTGATGGAGCAGCCCTCCCTGGATGGATTGAACAGCCCTGTGCTTGTGGCACTCGGGGACAGGGGCACTCCTGGCAGTGCTGGGAACAGCTGGGCTCGATGGTCTCAGAGTGATCCTGCAATTCCAACAGTTATTCTGGAGACAAGTAAGCTCTGGGGCACCTGGAAAGAGTGGTTAAAAATGAGGATTGTAAACCTTGAGACAGAAGACAAGTCACCATCAGGAAAACACCCCAATCCAGGAGTTCCAGGTGCTCAAGCAGCTCCCTCCAGCAGCGTGGATGCGTTTGGGAAGGAGGAATCCCGTTCCCTGGCTTGGTGCACAGCTCTGACACCATCCTGCAGGCTCCGTTACATTTGGCAGAATGCATCTATTGCTGGAGAGTTTCAGCAATAATTAAAAAATTAAATGGAAAAAATTAAAACTTCAGCACAAAACAGCTCAAACTCTCACTTGGACCCTCAAATCCAGGAAAAATGAGCTTCACAGTCTTCTGAGCTTAAAAGGCATAAAAGTTGTTTTCCTAAAGAGCAGGTGATGTAAGTACACAAGAGGGAATCAAGAATAGTAAGTATAAAACAGCCAAAGCAATATTTGCAAGTTTATTTTTTTAGGCTTCAATATGACAGATGGAAACAGGCAAAACCTTCTGCCTTGCATCATTCCTGACCAGACAAAACGGGGGGAAATGTAAAACAGAGTTCAGGGTTGCAGTGGCATTAATGGAGAAAGCAGCTCTGTCTCCTTCCCCCAGGAGAAGGAGTAAATTCCTTGTAAATTCCCTGGATCATATTGGATGAGAAATTTTACATGTTTATCAACCTGCAGCAAAACATCCTGTAATATGCAAGCTGCAGAAATCTCATCTTTAATAAAATATAGTAAAATAAGTAAATATCAATTTATACATATTACATATAGAATCATAGAATGGTTTGGGTTGGAAGGGATCTTAAAGCTTGTCTAGTTCCAGCCCCAAACTAAAAAGGTATTTATATAAATAACCAAGTTAAAATAGCTTTGAATGACAACACTGTCACATTATTACACGATACTGAAGCTGCAAGTCATCTCAAACCTGGTGTCACATTATGACCTTAAGTGGCAGCAATTAAAACCTCCTAAATTTACTTCCAACAAACCACACAGCATCAGGATCAGCTCTGAAGAGCCATGAAATCAGAATCATAGGGCTGGGCTGTTTTATTCATCACAAGTTTTCCTGTTGTGAACCTTGACTGTGATTTGGTTTTCAAGAAATCTTAATGTGAAAAAAATAACCTGGGTGCTGGGTAGGGCAGAACGACAACCTCTCTAAAAACTCTCACATTTGCATTAAAAGGCCAGGTAGTCACTGCCTATCACTAAAGGATTTCCAGAACATGAATTCACTCTTTTGTCATGAAGAATTTCCCAGTAAAATACTGAAGTGACCAATCAATTAATGGAATGTACTTCAATCCTCAGTCAAAATATGTAATATTGATAAAAGTAATAATAATAAAAAAACCCCAATAAATAATAATGAAAAAAAAAATAATGTAATTTATTGATACTTTGGCTCCAGGTGTGGGAAGGTGGATGGTGCTAATCTTGCATGCAAAACAGACTGGTTAAAGAAGTAACTATACATGACACTTATGACTCAAAAAAATAATTTGAGAGAACCAATTTAAGTAAAAATCCCAAATGATCCCAGAAATTTAATCCTATGCAGGACTGTGACACTCCTACCCTGCCCTGATGCCAACTCCAGCTTGCCAACATTGCTGTGAGCAACACATGCCAATACAGAAGAAGTCAAAACCTTAAGAATATGAAGTCAGGAAAATAAATGATAGAAAAGTAAGTTTTCAGGACATTCCAGGGATGTTTTTTCCCCCAAAGCAGCCCTGCAGAGTCAGCTGAGAGCTGCTAGTGGAGTGCTGGTGTCTCTGGCTGTGTTTGTGAGTTAAACCAGCCACAGGCTCTTGGGTTTGTCACCCTCTCCTAGTTCTGGATATATTTCCTTTGTGGTTTAGCCAGGCTGAATCCACTGTCACATTTCAGTGGGAAGCTTCTTCTCTTTTACTGCCAATACACTTTTCTCTCCTTCATTAACTCTGCTCACTATTCTATGACTCTTTAAATAAACTTTTGTATAAAGAAAAGTATCTTGCTCTTTCAGCTTCTCAGCAAGGCTCACAGTACTCATTTTCTGAAATATATTTGAGATTGGGGCTTATATTTACATTCTGTGGTGGGTTATGGCATTTTCAAGAGTTATTCATCACAGAAATACAGCATCTTCAAGCAACCAGCACTGACCTCACCCAGAATAAATTAATGTCTGATTAGGACTTAGCTTCCATAGAAAATTAATTCTGCAATTTTTTATATATTATATTTTCCAGCCCTGCATTCAAAAAGAGAAAAACAATCAGCTTCCTTAAAATTAAGGTAATCAATCCATAAGTCACTGTCAGATCTCAATAAAACACCACCTAGGAAATGCTCCTGGTATTATTAAATCTGAATTGCAGATTGTCTCTCTCTGGTATCCTACAACTTTTCTTATTTATGCAGCTAAAGCTTTGCAACAGGCACTCAAAGGGACTTCCAGTGCTGTAGAAAGATATTACAATAAACCTCATAAAAGTTACGTGAGTCACTACAGTTCATCCCACGAAATCCCAAGATGCAGATGTAAAACCCCAAGACTTTATTGGTTGCACCTTGCAGGGCCCTGAGGGGCTCCAGGAGAGCTGGAAGGGACTGGGGACAGGAGCAGGGAATGGCTCCCAGTGCCAGAGGGCAGGGCTGGGTGGGGTTTGGGCAGGGATTGTTCCTGGCAGGGTGGGCAGTGCCTGGCACAGGAGCCCAGAGCAGCCCCTGGATCCCTGGCAGTGCCCAAGGCCAGGCTGGACACTGGGGCTGGAGCTCCTGGGACAGTGGGAGCTGTCCCTGCCATGGCTGGGGTGGGATCAGCTGCTCCTTCATCTCCCTTCCAACCCAAACCATTCCATGAATCTCTGATAAAAATCCCCTCTCCCTCTCCAGCCCTTGGGAAAAGTCAGGCATGAACAATTTTCAGGGTTGCTGACACTACACCCTTCTGTAAAAAGGACTAAAGTGGCAGCACATCCTGCCAAGGGTTAACTGCCTGTGACAGAAATCCTCATTTAAAAGGATTTAAGAAGGTGCTAACAAAAATGTTACTTAATCGAAAAGGGAACGACTTCTAAAAGGAGAAAAATGTCATCGGTTGATGCCAAAAATAAGGTGGCAGGAGCAGATAAAACACAAGCAGCTGCTTCATGTTTTAAAGGACCATTTAACTGTTCTGTTTTAAATCTTTCCTTCCCACAGTAGATGTCAGTTTGCCTGTTCTAAAAAATCAGCATGTAATTGCATGTCTCCAAAAGTAATTACATTCAACAGCAAATTTCATCAGATTAACAAATTGATTTAGGTTTCATTGTTGGTTTCAAGAAAACCTCTCACATTGCAGGGAGGGGCTCCAAAGCACCTGCAGTTATGGCTAAAGAAAGGCAAGGGACATCATTAGCAAACAACTTTGGCATTAGGATGCTTTCAGAAGCAACAGAAAAAAAGAGTATTTTTGGAATAAATGGTCCCAGAGAGTTGAGGATGATTTTATCTCTACATTTACATCTCTTCCTTGTTAAATATGCATGAGGCACATGAGGACCTGGCAGGAAAGCTGGCCAGATCAGCAACCTCACTGCGATTTCAAGCCTACATAATTATTTTATCAAAGCAATCCCAGCCTATCTGAATGTGTTTTATTCTCTTTGGCCAAAAACAAAGACACTTCTTCTTTTCCCTCACTGAGAGCTCCCATTTGATGAGCCTGTCACTTTTGATTTGAGAATGACACTAATTTAGAGAAAGACTGGGAACCTCCATGGCCATGCCCAGTGCTCAGGGTTATTTGTGTTCTGTATCAAATACCTAATGATTCTTCCAGAGAGGAATCAAGGCATTAGAGACAGTCCAGCCCCTCCTGTTAACTGTGGATGGCTTCTTCACTCATTCTTTTCCCAGGTATTATCAAAGCCTTTTAGTCAGGCTGTAAACCTCAAAGTGGGAAATGCAGAGAGCATCACTGCTGGCAATGACCATGTCACCTGAAAGAGGCTGAAAGCCTAAAAATAAAAGTAATTGTGAGACCTCCTGTTCCTCCAGCTCTGTTTTGGGCCCCTCCTCGCCTGACAGGAGCTAAGGGCACTCCAAATCTTTCCTTGGCCGTAGCAAAGTGTCATCCATCATTTAGCCCTGGAAAAATACAAATCCTTCCTGAATGACACTAAACATGAATGGAAAGTAAAATTAAAGTTTAATTGAAAGTGGTATTAAGGTTCTTGCTAATGCAGACCACCTGTTTTAGGGGAAATGTTGCCAATAAAATTAGCAGGGTGATGGGGAAGAGCATTAGAAGAAGAATTTCAAATCAAAGCTGCTTTAATGAAGGAGCTTTACTTTGAACAATGAGAATTTCAGAAGCTTTCAGTATTTACATACTGGAGGACACAACAGCAATGAAACACTGAAGTAAACAATGATAAAGATCAGAGAGAGAGCTTTGAGACTGTGGAGTTTTCTTAACAATTTAATTCCTGGCAGTTTGCAAAATATTGGCTAATATTTCCAACCTGAATAGCTACATTTACCATAAGAATAAACAAGAGGCATTCCTCAGCAGGGTCTCAATCTAATGCTCGATTCACCTCACACAGCTGACACCTGGTGGCTCCACCTGAACTCTGCCCACACACTAAGAGAGGAAATACCTGCAGGGTCAGGAAAGAACCCATTTCCAACATCACTGCCAGCTCCCCTAAGAGTACTGGAGGGAATTTGCTCTCCTACATCCCTACAGACATTTTCAGCATTTCACTGTAACCAGTGGGAACTGTTCCCAGGTCAAAGGAAGCAATTAGTAACTATAAAACAATCCCTTGGGAAACCTTTGGGTTGCAGAGAGAGGCTTTTGATGCCTGTGAAACAACAGAGCTTCTGCTGTTCCCTTAAAACAACTCATGATAGAGGAAAAGGCCTTAAAAAAAATTAGTAGTCACAGGTCTACTATATCAGGCACCTGAATCCTAGAAAGTGCCAGTTCCAAAAGGTTTAATGGGAGCACAATTGTACTCCCACGTTTATCAGAATCTCACTTCATGCAGCAGTGCAGCTCTTCACTGGAGCACTAAAATGAGCCTTTTCCTTCCAAAGCTGGATGCAGTCATCCTGGCAATAAGAATTTAAGAAAAGCAACAGAAGGCAGAGAGTGAGGGCTCTGAAGGAAGGGGCTCATTAAAGAGCACATTAATTAATGGCTGACACTTCATTCCTGGCACCTGCAGTGGATCTCTACAGAGCAGCTGGAGCTGTGACACCTGGATTTCTCCTGTGGAGCCAGGCTGAGAGAGCTGGGGCTGTTCAGTCTGGAAAGGGAAGGCTCTGGGATGACCTTACAGCCCCTCCCAGAGCCTAAAGGGGCTCCAGGAGAGCTGGAGAGGAACTTGGGACAAGGGCCTGAAGTGCCAGGACAAAGGGGAAATGGCTTCCCACTGCCAGAGGGCAGGGTTAGATGAGATTTGGAAAGAAATTTTTCCCTGAGAGGCCCTGGCACAGGTTGCCCTGAGAAGCTGTGGCTGCCCCTGGATCCCTGGAAGTGTTCCAGGCCAGGCTGGACGGGGCTTGGAGCACCCTGGACTAGTGGAAGGTGTCTCTGCCCATAACAGGTGTTTGAATGGGATGGTCTTCAAGGTCCAATCCAAACCCATCTGGGATTCCAGAATTCTGTGTGCCAGTCCAAACACAGTCACCTGTGACAGTCACCTGGACCATCACGAAAAGAAAGCACCAGGGACCAAATTCTGGTTTCATTACAGCATGTTTGAGCCTGTCCTCAATTTCCAGGTCTCCCATTAGTACCAGTTTCTGCACCTGACCTCCTGACACTTCTGTGCCAGCTGGGATCCACTGAAGGGCCTTGGGCTGTTTTCCACCTCTCACTTCACCCCCTCAGCAGAGGAACCAGAGAGCAATGCAGCATTTTGAGTGGGTTCACCTGTACCTTCCTCTCAGGGTAAACAGCATGTTTGGAGACAGAATAATTGTGACAACACATGAGGTGACTGAGTTAAGCAGTCCCCAGATTGTCTTTAAGGTCCCTCCAATCCTGTTGGCTCCTTGAACTATCTGTGTAAAAAGGGATAAAGATATAAAGGAGACTATACAGATAGCCCGTCCTGAAATAAGTCAAGCAGAGGAAACCAGAAGAAAGTTTGAGAAAATAAAATTGAAGGCAGCAGAGGCAATTTTAGCTATTTTTCCATTACAGCCTTTATGAAATCTGAGTGGAAGGCAACAATTTCAGTGAGCTGAGGAATATTTCCCACTGGTTCTCAAATACTCTTCAAAAAGTGGGAGCTATGCAGTGCCTCTGCAGCCTCCACCCCCCTGCACAGGCAGAAATGCACTTTTTGAACAGTGGCACTTTTTGAAGCCCAACACAACGAGGAATTGCCAAGAAAATTATATATAGTGAATACCTAAAGAGATTCTGCAAATGGTACATTTTGTATTCAAGGGCTGCAAAATTCCTTCTCCTCTTTTTGTTTCTTGAAGCATTTGGTTCATAATTAACATTTAAGCGTGTTCAAATCAAAATCCTTCAACCAACATGAAGGAGAGAGAGGAGGCAATTGCCAGTTAATGATACAATTACAAACTGGGTTTGCCTTAATCAGCTCCTAAATGCCTTACACATTCTCAGAATGCAGAGATCAATGCAAGATGCTTGGAATCTGAGAGGAAAGAACTGAGTCTCAAATGGGACAGAATGTTAGTGAATAAAAACAATAGTTTGGGTATGAAACAAGACTAAACCACCAATTTCTACTTAGTGAGTGGTAGCAAACACCATCAGCAGTAAATTGTGATGAAGCAGAAATCTTCAGGAAAGAGAATTTTCCACATTAGCAGATGGAGTTTTCACCCTCCTGTGCACTCTGGAGAGGGATTCACCCACCAGACTCAGCCCCAGGTAAATACACACAAGTTTAAACAGTGTTAAAACCTGCTGACATTTACACAGCTATCTAAGAGAGTTTCAAATTTTCACCACTAACTGCTTGTCAGCTCCAGAACTGCAGTTTCATCTCAGAGTGAGCTGACTGCATGATCTGAAACCCATGAAGAGAACTCCTCTGGAAGTTTCAGCACTGAATTCCTCTGCTTCTCACTGTGCTATTGTACAGCTGACTATTTACAGTCAATGTCTCTCTTCTACTCTGAGCTAAATTTGTAAAGAATAACAGAGCAAACTCACAATGAAGATTAAGGAAATAGGAAGAATAGTAGGGAAAAGATTACATTTACATAGGTGAAAATACCCTCAACCCTTCAACACCCCCTGATGTCCTTTCCTAAAGGGTGCGCTCCCACTTTGGAGGAAGATAAGGAATATCTAGAGGAAAGATGAAGAGAGGAAGGTAAAACTGTTGGGGGTTGCTAAATGCTTCAAAATTCCGTGTGTCCAATGTTCACAGCAAAGATGAGCTCACAAAGCAGAGAGAATGGAAATATCCAGACACTGATTATTATATATTGACAGGACCTTACCTGGATTTCCAGGAAAGCTTGGCACAGTAAGACTTTAAGTGAACTCCTTCATGCTTGGAACTGCTCAGAAAGGAGGAACTGGGAAGAAGATGGCTGTATTTTGAAGGCTTTCTGCATTTTGCTGCCTTAGTTCTTTTACTGAATAATCATTTTAAGTCATTAACCAGCAGGGAAAGTCATCCTAAACCAATATACTTTAAAAAAGGAAATGAACTGAATCAGTCTGGAAAAGAGGTGGAGCAAGACAGGGAAAGAAGAGGCAGAACTGAGCACGGGCAGGGACACAGCCATCTCTTACACAAAGGAGCATTTATACTTCCCAAGTACAGATTTGAACAGGCAAGGAGAGAGAATGAGTAAGAGACAGATTTCTATCAAGTACTTCAAGATACAGTTTGTAATACTTAGCAAACAAAAAAAAAGGTGGATTGTAGGATTGCTTTGCAGTAAAAACTACATTTATAAAGTTTTCTGTTGCAAGATTTTGTATAGAGATAAACACTCATCTTTTAATACATCTGTTGTATTGAAATTGAAAATAAGCCAGGACAAGTGAGTATATGCACAATGACAGTTTACTAAGATATTCCAACAAAGAATAAACTCCTAAAAACATGATTTGGACGTGCTGCACTGCCCAGGATCAGCCCAACACACGCATGAGCTGCCAGGTGATGCACACACATGAGGACAGAATAATTTCCAGCAGCTTGGCAGGAGCAGAGTTTTCCTGACTTGGACATACTCTATTAAAATCAGTGCAATTTCCAAAGGTAAATTGAAACATGTTCTGTAGCTGTGTGACAGTTTAATAGTGCAGGTGCAATGAGGAATACTGCAGGAGACAAGCCAGGAGATAAGAGAACAGTTTACACCCTGCCCATACTGTACACGGAGTTTTAATTAATGAGCCAGTTAGCCCTGAAGGACTGATCCCAACAGCACAGGAAACTTTTCCACAGTGAAATCAGGGATGAGCCCCTTGGAAAAACAAATGAGAGAAAGAAAGCCCTGAATAAAAACTATTCCTGAGAAGAATGTAGCACAGGACGAGTCAAGGACTGATGGGCAGGAAGTTCTAAAATCCCAGAATCAGAGAATGAGGTAGGTTGGAAGGGATCTTAAAGCTGATCTCAGTCCATCCCCCTGAGATGGACAAGGACACCTTCCACTGTCCCAGGCTGCTCCAAGCCCCATCCAACCTGGCCTCAAACACTTCCAGGGACGCAGCACCCACAGCTTCTCTGGGCATTTGTCAAAAAAATCTTTGTCCCAAAAATCTGGACCATGATTTAGCTTCTATTTTATCCCATTGAACACAAACTACAGAGAGCCACGACCTCACAGAAATGAAAACACCTGGGCTATGGAAGGGACAGGTAGGAACACAGATTGCAGCTGAGGGAAGCTCAATCCATCACGGCAGATTGCACAAGACCTGAAAGGACACGGTGAATCCTGGCTCTCAGCTGTGCACTCAAGAGGAAGCTAACAGAAATTCTATGGAGCACAGATTGCTGGTCCCTGCCAGAGTTCTTCACAAAAACTCTGGCTCAATGAGTAAGAGCTGATGCTATTTTAGACTTTGTTTTGACAAGTAATAAAGACATTAAGAAGAGCTGGTGATATGACATTAACTTGAAGTGAGTCCATACAAGCACATTCACATTAAATTGAGGATAAAGAGAGGTCAAGTGTTGTAAGAGAATCAAAGTTCACTCTTTAACAATATGAAATGAAATCAAACAGTAAAATCAAGTGGACTAAGGAGATCAGGAATGGGAAAGCTGCCATCTAAATATTTCTCTCAGGTCAAAGATGCAAAACTATTTGAAAGCTGCATTTGCAGAGCTAACCTCGAAAGGGACATGAGGATCAATCAAAGAGACTTTGTATTAAGGAGAGGAAAGGATTCATTAGCCATGTCTTTAAAGGCAGCAAGAAGTAGAGAGATAAAATAAGAACTGACAGAAGTCAAGCTGTGCCATTGCTCAGCAAATGAAAACAAAGCAGCAAGTGATGTTTCAGCCATACCAGTAAAGGAAA
This sequence comes from Parus major, assembly GCF_001522545.3. Lineage (NCBI taxonomy): Eukaryota > Metazoa > Chordata > Aves > Passeriformes > Paridae > Parus > Parus major. The sequence goes on along the minus strand of NW_015379265.1, from coordinate 129,370 downwards.
CTAGGAGGGGAAGGAAAGAGGGGATGCTGTAAGCAGAGAAGAGAAAAAGCTGCATCCCTAACACACAGTTCTGCAGCAAGAAATAACAAATAAATAAATCAGGGTAAGGTACAGTCCAGCACTGATTATGGAAAATCAGGTATCAAAAAATAGCCATAAGGTTAAAAGAAAATTATTAAATTTTTCCTGACTCCTGTGATTATGAATTTGATGAAAGAGAAGCTCAAATATTTAAATAAATCATTGCACAAATGTTCACCTACATAGATGCTATTTCCCCTCCAAATGAGGAGGTTTGGGACTTGCTTCTTGAGTATCCAATGACAAAGATTTTACATTGCAGCTCATCAATGCCTCCATATTTAAAAATTAGGACTTGAAAATAAATGAAGACTTTACGAGTTTATGAAGTAAGAACTCTCCAGCTGCAAACTGATTACTCAAACTGTAAGATTTTAAAAAGAGCCCAAAGCCAACCTGCCAAATCTTCAGTCTGCAATCAACAGGACAAAGTTTCCCAAGTAATTAAAACCCACTTTAGGAGGTGACAAAGACATTTCACAAGTATTCCTAACACTTTTTTAAAAATTCAGGAAAAAATCACTGTAACTTAAGGACCTTTCTTCCAGGTGAATCTCATTTTCTTGCTCAACATTACCCTGTGCATTATTTTTGTTAACAGGGTGAGTTTGCCTGACTGATACATTTGAAATACCAAGTACATTAATAGGAAGTGTCAGCTCTCACAAAACAATCAGATGAATGAGAGTGAAGATGGAAGAATCTGGGTTCCTCTATTTGACCAAGTTTCTTAAACAAGTAAGAATTCAAATATGCCAAGCTTTGTTTGAGATCTGTGGCTGCTCAAGGTTGGACAGGGCTTGGAGCAAGCTAAGCTAGTGAAAGCTGTCCCTGCCCATGGCAGCAGAGGGAATGAGATCCTCTTTAAAGCCCCTTCCAACCCAAACTATTCCATGATCTCTGTTCCAGACCTCGAAGGGTTTTGTCCTTCAAACACCCAGATCACTCTGAGCACACAGTGGTTGACCAGCCCACTGCAAGAAGGTGGCCAGGCTGCTCTGAATTGGGAGCTGCCTCAGCAGCTGCAGAATCTGTGATTGCAGTCACAGAGTGATTCTGACTGATTTTATGACCACCAAGCTTCGTCCACTGCTTCTCCTGCACCAGCTTCCTCACACAGCCAGCCTGGCACCAGGCTTCTCCTGTCAACCAGCGACACTGAGCAGAGGGAAAGGATGAGCTTCTTGTCCTGCACGTGCCACCAGCCTGAGGCAGCAGCAGGAGAAACTCAAGGGGTGGCCCTTGAGCTGTGCCTTTTGAGAACCAGGCACTAAAGAGACACTGAAGCATTTCCTCTGCCTGCTCTTTCCAGGCTTTGTTTTTAGCTTTATCAGTCTTTTCCTACAACATCAATACCTGCACATTTGAAGTCAGGCACCACATCAAATACAGCCCTGTTAATAAATGAGTGTCTCTCTTTATTTCACAGCACATCTTCAGATCCAGGGGCTGAGGCAACATCAGAAGATGCCTCACGCCCTCCTCCCCTTATCCAGGAACATCAGACTCTGTCTGCTCTGGGATTACACCAGGCTGGTTCAGCTGGGTCAACTCCAAGCACAGCAAACTGCCACAGCTCTTGAGAGAAACAAAAAAAGCACCTTTAAACAATTTGACATATATTAGCAGCTCTTACCTGTATTTTTATGGGCCAGGTAAAATTGCTGACATAAACAAAGAATGTGATGTTCGGGTTGTTGCGGAAATCAAATTTCTCATTGGAGAAACTGTCCTTGTATTCTTTTATATTGGTTCTGGAAACAACTGGAATTTCCTCCCCAGCCTGTGTGCCAGCTGTTGTAAGGAGTAGCAAGAAAAGATATTTCAGTGTGTATTTAAGAAAATAAACAAAAGGGCAAAACATCCTAAATGTTAATTTTGAAAATTAACCCCAACAATGTTAAGCTGCACTGCATTATCAACATCACTGCATGTTGCATTGTTAAAAATCAAATTTGCACTTTTAATGTTTACAAAATATGCTATTAAAATTAAAAACATAGTTTTTTTAAACATTTTACTTTCCCCCTCAGGCTGACAATTTAAGAACAGTATGCAGAAATTACATAGTATTCCAAATTAAATTTGCCTTTTTCAGAAACCAATCAATGAAAGAAGCTCCTGAATTACTTAGACCATCCTCAATTTACCTGCAAAACTTGTGGACCAAGTAATGTTGAGGTTGAAGTTTTTAGATGCATTGATGAACATGTCCAGGTCTCTGTTTTGCTAAAGGAAGAAATGAAGAAGAAACCCCATTTTCAGGAAAAGGAATTTTACTGTAATGTTTCCTAGGAAATCACTGCTACAAAAAAAAATTATCTTGAAATTTGTTACTTACATGAAGAAAATACATCAAGCTAAAAAATATATACTATATTTTCTGTAAGAAGTATTCTCCTCCTCAAGGAAAATGTAACAAAGGATAAAGAAGTCATGCGTACAGAATATCACAGGAAGAACTGAGTCACAAGACATGGGGTGAAAACAAACAAAACCTCTCTGCTCTGGAGGCAGGCTGAGAGAGATGGGATTGTTCAGCCTGCAGAAGAGCCCAAAGGGGCTCCAGGAGAGCTGGAGAGGGACTGGGGACAGGACACAGGGAATGAATTCCCAGTGCCAGAGGGCAGGGCTGGGTGGGATTTGGGCAGGGCTGTCCCAGGTGCCCAGAGCAGCCCCTGGATCCCTGGCAGTGCCCAAGGCCAGGCTGGACACTGGGGCTGGAGCTCCTGGGACAGGGGGAGCTGGCCCTGCCCTGGCAGGTTTGGAGCAGAATGTGCTTTAAGGTCCCTTCCAACCCAAACTCTTCTGTGATTTTAAAAAAAACTGGAACAGCTCAGAGGTTGTTCCAATAACTGGAAGAATCAACTGTGGTTTTTATGAAATTTTCCTGTGATGATTCAGGACTGCACAGCCAGACTGAAGTCAAAAAGCTCTGGTTGCTCCATGGAGCTCCTTCCACATCTTTCCACATCACAAGACTACAGCTAAAGACCCAGAGAACTGTAACAATTCATTGCCTCCAGAGCCAAGAGAAGACAAAGGACAAAGTTAAAAGGGCAAATAGAAAATGTACCTCTTCAGGTGTTGCTACAAAGTTGATTGCTGTGTAATAGCGATCGTCCTCCTGGGAAAGGCTGAAGGTGAACTGATAGTCGATGAGAAGAGTATCTGTAAGGAATGGAGACAGTTATCCCTTCTCCTGGAATAAAAGAACTTCTGTAAAGGAAGGCACGACGTCACACAAGGGTTTCTTGGACAACCAGGACATGAAATTGTCATGACACTGCTACAAATTACTCCAGCCTACATATGATCCCACATCAGGAACAAAAAACTCGGGCAGCTGAGCCCAGAGGGGAAGAGAGGTGGCTTATACTTGCCAGGCAACAGCCTCCAGCCTTGATCTAAATCAATATTCCTACCTATACACTGTAAAAAAACATGCCAAAAGATTTACTTTTCCAGCCTGCAATACCTCTGTGATCTAAGGGAACAGCAGAAAGATTCAATAGCTGTGTAATTTCCACTGGGAAGGGGGCAGTGGTCCCCCCCATCCCAGGTTTCTGTACATCAGCAGATTTTCCTGGGAGAGGTTCTGCAGAGCAGCTGGTTGGTGATGGACCCAGCTGCCATCCTGCTCCAGGACACATCCCACCCAAGCATGCCAGGAGCAGCTTTTGGTCTGTCTGTCTGTCCTTCCCTGCTGCCCAGGCTGTAATGCACAGCTGCCTGCGAGGACGTGCTGACCCATCTCATCCCTTCCCTTAAAGATCACTGCTATGACTTGTGCATCTTCCCCAAGCCATGCAGAGATATTCCAAGCAATAATAAACAGGAATTGATACAGCAGGTGCTGACCTCTCGCTGGACTGACTCAAGTCAGACAAGCTGCTGATGTTGATCCATGTCTTCTTGACAAAGGAACAGTCCAGGAACAAAACCAAGCAGCAGCACTGAATCTGGGCAGCACAAGGCTCTTCCTTGAGAGCTCCAAAGTTTTATCTCTTCTCACTTTTCTCCCATTTAACCATCCCTGCCATTTCAGCAAGGAATTTGGGCTTTCTTACACAGAAATGCCATGAGGAGCCCACAGTGCCCTTGTTGAGCCACACAAGTAGAATTCAAATAAGCCAAAACCAGCCAGTTGATCATTTCTGTGCTGGACACTACTGGAGACTTTATGTAATTTAAGATTCCATCTCTCCACGCCTGCCAGGCTGCTGATTGCTAATATTTGCAAATAGAAGCTGGAAAGTTTCCATTAGGTAATCTGAATCTTGGCAAAGGATCTTTTGGAACTGCATGAAAATCCAACTGCTCATTTCAGAGAAAACGTGGCAGTTTTGAAATCCATTCTAACGTGGAGCAGAATTTAAAATAAACAGTATTTTGCATCTATAAAAATTCTAAGGACATTCTTTGTTTTTTACCTGTTAGGAATATAGTTTAGAGTGCTCTCCAAAAGACCAGATTTCATCTCAGTCACATGAAAAACATGCAAAACATTGTTAAAAAGATCCAGTCATCACACGGACCTTATCAAGAAAAGTATTTTCATTCTCTTTAAACAATGTATTTGAGAAAAGTGAAGGTTTTTAGAGCTATTTTTTAGTCCTTTCCTTAATCCTCCATATTTTTAACACATGCTGAGGCAATTAAAACAAATTTTAAACAAGGTATTTTAAACTTCAAGCACATTTTTTATCTCCAGACAAAATCCCACGGGTACTCACAGTAGCACGTTCCTTTAAGTGGATTTCCCTGATATCTGTTTTCAACTTCACATCTAAAAAGAATATACAATTTTTAATAAGCTGATATTTTTTCTAGCTCTCTTTATTCCCAGCCACTAAATACCAGAAAACACAACCTGTGCTGATAACAGTACACAATTAAAGATGAATGTCTGAGCTAGACTGGGCTGATGAAGAAATTCCACGTTCCCTACAAGGCCAACTCATATGCAGTAAAAATGCAATATAAAATTCTGGATATTAACATTTGCATCCACTTGGAAGGTATTTATTAGCTCTTCACAATGCATGGAACTGGATTAGCTTAGTCATTTATGGCTATTTCAAGTTCTAGCCTGTAAATGTTTACTCATGTGAGCAATGCTTTAAAAATAAACCTGGCAATGAAATTATTTGTAATTAAATTATTTCCACTAACATCACACTAAAAGCATTTCTGTTATATTACAGAGAAACCTCCAGCAAATTTGTTGCTCTAAAACTGCTCCATTAAACTGCTCGAATGTCAAAGGCTCATTTAGGATATATTTACATTCCCACTGAACAACATCAGAGAGCACGGACAATGAAATCTACCAATTAAAAAGAAACTATTGAGGGATAAAGCAAAGCAGAGAGAGTCCAGAGGAGGCCCCGGAGCTGCTGCAGGGCTGGAGCCCCTCTGCTCTGGAGCCAGGCTGGGAGAGCTGGGAATGTTCCCCTGGAGAAGGGCAAAATGCAGGGAATGCTGAGAGTCCCTGCAGGGGCTCCAGGAGAGCTGGAGAGGGACTGGGGCCAAGGGCTGGAGGGACAGGAGCCAGGGAATGGCTTCCACTGGGAAAGGGGAGATTGGGCTGGGATCTTGGGCAGGGATTGTTCCTGGCAGGGTGGGCAGGGGCTGGGATGGAATTCCCAAAGCAGCTGGGGCTGTCCCTGGATCAGCAGCCCCTGGATCCCTGGCAGTGCCCAAGGCCAGGCTGGACACTGGGGCTGGAGCTCCTGGGACAGTGGGAGCTGTCCCTGCCATGGCTGGGGCTGGATGAGCCCTGAAGTCCTTTCCAACACAAACCATTCTGTGATTCTATGTATAGTTTAGGGGGTGGGGATTTTTTCAGCCATCCCTTCTGCATGACATTCCCAGTTGAAATGCTTTTAAAATTGGAATTCTTCAGGAAATCATTCTGTTCAAGATGTTCCCCAGGGGAAGCACGGCTGGCTGCACCCTCAGTGCACTGACTCAGTGCAGTCAGTCAACTGTCAGGAGCAGAGATATCATAAACACAACCATTTGAAAACGGGGAGGGTGGGGTGTCCAAGGTGGTGTGTGCACAGTTTTTTGATTTCAAAGAAGAAAGGGACATGAACTCACAGCTGACACTCGTCTCCTTTGATTCCCTTGGTCGTGCAGAAACATTTCCCCGTGTTTGTGTTGCAGACGGACGCGTGGCCATTGCACTTGCAAGCTGTTGAGCAGAGGGGGAGAAGATGCAATGTTGAATGAAGAAAGGAAAAAATTTGATAGCAATTAAGTCCTTTAGTTGTCAAATTGAGATACATCAACAATTAACATGCAGATGAAAACCCATTTGGTGCTCTTTGCTTTCTTTGTGCTACAGAAGGCAGACGAAAATAGAACCGTGCGTCAAAACAGAGCACAGGCTACCCAGGACTGGTGTCTTGCATGAAATAATCATCAGACTCTGCTTTTTAACCTCTTGACAGACAGCAGGGGTGATATCATAACTAGGAAGGGACAGTATTTGAAATCATTTTGGGCTTGGTAACACATTTCAGCCAAACTCAAAACTCTTGAGAGAAGAGTTTGGAAAATAAAACAAAGCCTGTCGGACTTCCAGGGCTTTTTTCAGAAATAAACAATAGGTCTTGGGAAAACTAATGTTTCATCTGTCCTGCTGAGGAAATAATGTCATTATCAACAGCATCAGCAGAAAACATCTGGTGTTAAGATGATGATGTCCATGTTGGGACTAGTTGGGGTGCATTCCCCAAAATATTTTAGGAAAACTTTGCACTGAATGTCTTCGAGCTGTGGTTGAAGCAAACCTGCACAGCCCTCAACTACTCCAGGTTTAGGGTGTGCCCAAAACAGAACATCTCATACACCTGAGTCTGCTCAAAATCCATCCCAAGGTAGTGTGATGGGGACATGCAGGAGATTTTCTTCACAAAAATGCTCCTGATTTAACCTAAATGCTCATATTGACACATTTTGAGACCTTTATTTATAAAGACGTAGAGGAGAAACATCCACAGAAACCCCAAAACCAAACCAATGAAAAAGAACAAAGCCTACACAGCCAGTTGACTTGGATTTCTTGCTCACTGTCACTGGAAAAACAGATTTAACAACTTCTTCTGGCATGTAGGTGCCTTTTAGAAGTCGTTCTGCCAATGCAGCTGCATCCATCTGGAGTTGTGCAGAGCAGAGTGTACAACATAAGGAAAAACTACAGAAAGCAAAAATCCCTTGTTTATGGTCCCTGAGCTTGCTGGGAACAAGATGCCTCCTTGTTGAGAACACATATTCCTCCTGGCTAAGCAGCCATGCCAATAAATGTACCAGCAGATTCTTAGACATTAAGTCCCCATCCTGAATATCTCTGCCAGCCTTGGACCTCACTTTAGGAATGCTTTTGATGTCTCCTTTCTGCTGGCACATAATAGAAGCGACACTGGAGCAGGGACACTTGACTGTGCTCCTCAGATGTGGATCAGTGGTTTCCTAGCAGCAACACAGCAAAGATACAAAGAAGCAAAAAGGCCTGTTGTGGGAACAGGAGACTGAATGAAAATTCAACAGAATAATTGTATTCTGGGAAGGAAACAATCTTTTCATTAGTGCCACTTAAAGAAAAATCAGTCTTAGTACTATTGAGAATGTCTTGTACTTCTTTCCATATGCTTTGCACAAGGGAAGCAAAGTGAAGTTGGACCAATATTCACTATGAACACACATGAAATTTCTCCTGATTTTTAAGCCTCAAATTGTTTAAAGGCAGATTGCAGCATCTTGAGCAATAACTTTCATTTTTCTTTTCTCTCTGCTCTTTAACATATCAAGAAGACTGAACACTCAAATATCTCTATTTAAAACAGTAGAATCTATTCATTTACCCACTTTCCTACAAGTCTAACTGGAGATCATTCACTAAAGAAGTGGAATATGCACACAGACACTTTCTTGTGGCTTTTCAGATGACTTTAAACTTTGGAAACAAACTATTGATAGAATGTTCTAGACAACCTCACTGGAGTCTACAAAAGACAGCTTCCCACCGGGGTCAGATGACACAGCAGAAACCCAAAACTGCTGGAAATGGCTTTTTGACTGTGAATCATGGCTACAGCCTGACAATGAACCACCTTCCACCAGATGAGTCTCCTTCTACCTTCTCCACAAAGCACAGCTCACGGACTCAGAGATGCTCATGGGGATTGTTACTCCTCTTTTTATTTGTGATTCCCAATGGCAATGCCATCACCCACCTGCCCAACACTATTCTTCCATTCCAAATGCTTTAGCAGCCCTGCAGAACCCCCCTGAGCCCTGGGAGAGGGAACCAGGCAGGTCCATGGCACCAGCAACTCATGGGCCACCAGCCAAGGCTGCATGGACGTGTTCAGAAGCGCTGCCACAGCTGCAATCTGATTTCAGGCATAACTGTGCCTTCCCTTCACTTGCAAATAACTTCCTTATCTCCCACCAGCATATTTTCATGGGTAACTTTAAACAGAAAATTCAGAAAAATCCTGAATGCAGAGAAAGCACTTTGCAGCTATTTTTACATTTCATGTGCTGCATTTCCTGCCATTCCTGCTTAATACTCCTCTACTTGGACACTTCCTAAAAGCAACCTCTGAGGAGTGATATACCTGCCATTTATTTATTATCTGCCTAGCTCTGCCAACACCAGGGCATATGATGTCATGCAAATAATTCTTGCAGGGACATAACTGCAGTTTGACAAAATATTTTCAACACAAGTAATCTAATCTTGTGTTGGGACTTTTTACAGGGATATGTAGGACTGAAGGCATTGAAATAAAAGGGGACAGGGTTAGATGGGATATGGGGAAGAAATCCTTCCCTGGCAGGGTGGGCAGGGGCTGGGATGGAATTCCCAAAGCAGCTGGGGCTGTCCCTGGATCCCTGGCAGTGCCCAAGGCCAGGCTGGACACTGGGGCTGGAGCTCCTGGGGCAGTGGGAGCTGTCCCTGCCAGGCTGGGGTGGGATGGGTGGTCTATTAGAACCCTTCCAGCCCAAACCATTCCATGATCCCCAGACTCAGACTAGGCAGTGAGTGTGCAAACATACAGATATTTGTGTGCCAGCTGGAGTGTACAACAGTCTCCAGCCTGGCTGTGACTGTGGGCTCTAAAAACAGAGCAGCACTAAGTATTGCTTACAAATGCACAAAAAGAGTGAAATCAGCACATTATTAATGGGAAAGAATGGAGGGCCACAGCTCAGAGAAGGGAGAAAACAGGAGCTAGCTCTGCTGCCTGTCAGCCAATCCTTATCTGAAGAATTCCCCTCTGGAAAGGTTTCCACCAAGCGAAAATGACAAATAGGCAGCAGCCAGCCTGGCTGCATCAGATAGGCTGATTTGCTCTTGCTTTCCCTTTCCCAATCCACCTCAGTCTTTCTGCCCAGGTTCCTGCTTCCCTCATTCTTTTCCCTTCCCAGTAAATAGTGTTAAATCACAGCAAATTAAAAACTAGGTCCAAAGCACTTGAGAGCAAAGCACTTCTGACATGAGCTACTGGATCCATCAGATAAGGAATGAAGGCTGTTCCACAATCTCTCAACACATTTTCTAATTTCTTTTTCAGGCATCAAGATGATTGCAGTCTGTCATTCATTATCTCAACAACAAACTATTTTGGGACAATCCTTATGCACAAGAGTCCAAAGGAACTTACTCTCCATTTCCACACACATAGAAAAGGAACACCTACCAGCAGGCACATTGTGATCCAGTGATTAAACCTGAAAGCTCAGGGTAGAATTCTGTATTTTCCCAGACAACTCAGCCTCAATTTATTCATTACTTTCAAGTAAACTTTAGAGCATTTCAAAGTATCTTCACCTGAAATGAGTTTATGAGTATCAGTAGAATTTAATCTGCCAGCTAATGTTGTGAAATCAAGTGTCAGGAATGCACCTTCTCTGTTCCCACATTGCCGTGCTGTCTGTTGGAATTCCATATCCCTTTGTGCTAAGAGAGGCAGATGTATCCCTGTGATACATCTTCTTGTATCCCCTTCTTCAAATCTGTCCCTTGGGAAGTTCTTCATAGCCTCAACCATCACCACGACCCCCCTGCTCGAGGAAACAGGACTCCATGCTCCAGCTACTGACCCTCATGTTCATCCAAAAGGTCAGCACTATTTCCAATAAACATACTAATATCCAAGTATTTTCTACTGAATTCTCTCCACAATTGGAAGAAGCAATAAAAAGTCTTCAATGTCCACTCATTAATCACCTCCACCTCATTCTTCCAGGCTGGCCACAAACCACCCACACTCATTTCACAGAAGTACTGACACTACTCTGAGTAATGTTATTTTTATTCTACCTTTTCCATCTAATTGTCTCGTTCCACCTCACTTTACTCCACTAACATAATCCACTGGGACCAGTGCTGGTTTACACCTCTGCTGGTGACAGGGGCAGTGGGATTGAGGTACCCACAGCAAGTTTGCTGATGACAACAAACTGGTAAGGTCAGCATGCTGGAGGGAAGGGGGAACATCCAGACAGACCCTGATGGCCTCCAGCAGCACCTGGATGGCATCAAAGGGGACCTGGGCAGGCTGGAGACATGGGACTGTGTGAACCTCATCAAGCTGAAATAGGCCAAGTGCAAGATGCTGCACCTGGGTCGTAGCAAGCCAGAGCACAAACACAGGATGGGCAGGGAATGCCTGAAGAGCAGCCCTAGAGAGAAGGACTTGGGTGAGAGCTGGACATGACCCAGCCCAGAATTGCCCCTCATGCCCTGGGCTGATCCCAGCGTGGGCAGCAGGGGAGGGGGGATTCTGCCCCTCTGCCCTGCTCAGGTCAGGCCCCACCTGCAGAGCTGCCCCAGGCTGGGCTGATCCCAAAGGAAAGGTGGGAATTGTGTCCCGGAGCCCCTCAGGTCAGGCCCCACCTGCAGAGCTGCCCCAGNCCCAGGTGCCCAGAGCAGCCCCTGGATCCCTGGCAGTGCCCAAGGCCAGGCTGGACACTGGGGCTGGAGCTCCTGGGACAGGGGGAGCTGGCCCTGCCCTGGCAGGTTTGGAGCAGAATGTGCTTTAAGGTCCCTTCCAACCCAAACTCTTCTGTGATTTTAAAAAAAACTGGAACAGCTCAGAGGTTGTTCCAATAACTGGAAGAATCAACTGTGGTTTTTATGAAATTTTCCTGTGATGATTCAGGACTGCACAGCCAGACTGAAGTCAAAAAGCTCTGGTTGCTCCATGGAGCTCCTTCCACATCTTTCCACATCACAAGACTACAGCTAAAGACCCAGAGAACTGTAACAATTCATTGCCTCCAGAGCCAAGAGAAGACAAAGGACAAAGTTAAAAGGGCAAATAGAAAATGTACCTCTTCAGGTGTTGCTACAAAGTTGATTGCTGTGTAATAGCGATCGTCCTCCTGGGAAAGGCTGAAGGTGAACTGATAGTCGATGAGAAGAGTATCTGTAAGGAATGGAGACAGTTATCCCTTCTCCTGGAATAAAAGAACTTCTGTAAAGGAAGGCACGACGTCACACAAGGGTTTCTTGGACAACCAGGACATGAAATTGTCATGACACTGCTACAAATTACTCCAGCCTACATATGATCCCACATCAGGAACAAAAAACTCGGGCAGCTGAGCCCAGAGGGGAAGAGAGGTGGCTTATACTTGCCAGGCAACAGCCTCCAGCCTTGATCTAAATCAATATTCCTACCTATACACTGTAAAAAAACATGCCAAAAGATTTACTTTTCCAGCCTGCAATACCTCTGTGATCTAAGGGAACAGCAGAAAGATTCAATAGCTGTGTAATTTCCACTTGGAAGGGGGCAGTGGTCCCCCCCATCCCAGGTTTCTGTACATCAGCAGATTTTCCTGGGAGAGGTTCTGCAGAGCAGCTGGTTGGTGATGGACCCAGCTGCCATCCTGCTCCAGGACACATCCCACCCAAGCATGCCAGGAGCAGCTTTTGGTCTGTCTGTCTGTCCTTCCCTGCTGCCCAGGCTGTAATGCACAGCTGCCTGCGAGGACGTGCTGACCCATCTCATCCCTTCCCTTAAAGATCACTGCTATGACTTGTGCATCTTCCCCAAGCCATGCAGAGATATTCCAAGCAATAATAAACAGGAATTGATACAGCAGGTGCTGACCTCTCGCTGGACTGACTCAAGTCAGACAAGCTGCTGATGTTGATCCATGTCTTCTTGACAAAGGAACAGTCCAGGAACAAAACCAAGCAGCAGCACTGAATCTGGGCAGCACAAGGCTCTTCCTTGAGAGCTCCAAAGTTTTATCTCTTCTCACTTTTCTCCCATTTAACCATCCCTGCCATTTCAGCAAGGAATTTGGGCTTTCTTACACAGAAATGCCATGAGGAGCCCACAGTGCCCTTGTTGAGCCACACAAGTAGAATTCAAATAAGCCAAAACCAGCCAGTTGATCATTTCTGTGCTGGACACTACTGGAGACTTTATGTAATTTAAGATTCCATCTCTCCACGCCTGCCAGGCTGCTGATTGCTAATATTTGCAAATAGAAGCTGGAAAGTTTCCATTAGGTAATCTGAATCTTGGCAAAGGATCTTTTGGAACTGCATGAAAATCCAACTGCTCATTTCAGAGAAAACGTGGCAGTTTTGAAATCCATTCTAACGTGGAGCAGAATTTAAAATAAACAGTATTTTGCATCTATAAAAATTCTAAGGACATTCTTTGTTTTTTACCTGTTAGGAATATAGTTTAGAGTGCTCTCCAAAAGACCAGATTTCATCTCAGTCACATGAAAAACATGCAAAACATTGTTAAAAAGATCCAGTCATCACACGGACCTTATCAAGAAAAGTATTTTCATTCTCTTTAAACAATGTATTTGAGAAAAGTGAAGGTTTTTAGAGCTATTTTTTAGTCCTTTCCTTAATCCTCCATATTTTTAACACATGCTGAGGCAATTAAAACAAATTTTAAACAAGGTATTTTAAACTTCAAGCACATTTTTTATCTCCAGACAAAATCCCACGGGTACTCACAGTAGCACGTTCCTTTAAGTGGATTTCCCTGATATCTGTTTTCAACTTCACATCTAAAAAGAATATACAATTTTTAATAAGCTGATATTTTTTCTAGCTCTCTTTATTCCCAGCCACTAAATACCAGAAAACACAACCTGTGCTGATAACAGTACACAATTAAAGATGAATGTCTGAGCTAGACTGGGCTGATGAAGAAATTCCACGTTCCCTACAAGGCCAACTCATATGCAGTAAAAATGCAATATAAAATTCTGGATATTAACATTTGCATCCACTTGGAAGGTATTTATTAGCTCTTCACAATGCATGGAACTGGATTAGCTTAGTCATTTATGGCTATTTCAAGTTCTAGCCTGTAAATGTTTACTCATGTGAGCAATGCTTTAAAAATAAACCTGGCAATGAAATTATTTGTAATTAAATTATTTCCACTAACATCACACTAAAAGCATTTCTGTTATATTACAGAGAAACCTCCAGCAAATTTGTTGCTCTAAAACTGCTCCATTAAACTGCTCGAATGTCAAAGGCTCATTTAGGATATATTTACATTCCCACTGAACAACATCAGAGAGCACGGACAATGAAATCTACCAATTAAAAAGAAACTATTGAGGGATAAAGCAAAGCAGAGAGAGTCCAGAGGAGGCCCCGGAGCTGCTGCAGGGCTGGAGCCCCTCTGCTCTGGAGCCAGGCTGGGAGAGCTGGGAATGTTCCCCTGGAGAAGGGCAAAATGCAGGGAATGCTGAGAGTCCCTGCAGGGGCTCCAGGAGAGCTGGAGAGGGACTGGGGCCAAGGGCTGCAGGGACAGGAGCCAGGGAATGGCTTCCAGTGCCAGAGGGCAGGGCTGGGTGGGATTTGGGCAGGAATTGTTCCCTGGCAGGGTGGGCAGTGCCTGGCATAGGCTGCCCAGATCATCCCTGGAACTGTCCATGGCCAGGCTGGATGGGGCTTGGAGCAGCCTGGGATAGTGGGAGGTGTCACTGCCCATGGCAAGGAATTCGAATGAGATGAGTTTTAAGATTCCTTCCAACCCAAACAATTCCATGATTCTATGATTAAATCTCTCAGGAGCAAGAATCACTTTCCCTCACATCTGCACCTCTCACAGCTGGATTCTGATTTACAATTGGTCTCCCCATGCCACAACACTGAGAAATTCAAAGCAGTTCAAAACTATGCCACGAGGCTGCAGGTCAAAATTCCAAGTCTTCCATGTATATTTCTCAACATTAAATGCATTGGTCTTTCAAGGAAGACTTTTTCCGAGTTTGCTAACTTGCACACAGTTCCTTGTGCCAAAGAGTCCCAAAGCACCTTCCAAACTGAAATGCAATTTTAACAGGGTTCTCCTAATCCTCAACTGAAATCCAGCCAAGTCCTCAGTGAAACATGGCAAGCCTTTATGAAGCAAACAATTTTAACTATAAACACACAACTCATTAACCAAATTGAATAGAAGGTGAAACAGAATTGAAGCAGAGATTTGTTCAAGACATTTCGATCAACACTGTTTCTTTTAAAAACAGGATCATCAAACACTAAAATACAGACATTTCTCACTGTGGTCATTCCAAGTTTAGAAAGGAGGGTATAAAATCCTTTATGTGCAATGAAAGTAATTTCACTCAACAGTTTGAGTGTCTTTGATTTGAAGAAACAAGAACCAAGCCTCGCCTGCAGGAAAGAAAACATGAATTATCAGGATCATTTGTGTTAAGACAGCAGAGGAATGAGCAAAGAGTGGAAAACGTGGATGAGCTCAGGGCAGGAAGCTCTGAGGCAGCACTTACGCTGGCACGTGCCCCCGTTGGTGGGATCCCCGTAGTAGCCAGAGATACAGGTCTCACAGTGCTTGCCCGTGGTCAGGTTCTCACACTTCTCACAAATGCTCTCGTTTACACACTTGCTGTGCCCGTTACACTGACAGGCTGCAGAAAACAGGAAAACTCTGAGTGCTGGTGCTCAAATATAGCTCACAGAGACCCTCAGAAAGCTGTGCTGTGCAGAGGAGAAATGAAAGCATTTCATTTCCCAAGAGGTTCTTGTCTCTTGCTAGCAATACACGGACCCAAAGACAAGTGTACACCAAAAAATGAAATCTAAAAAACACATGGAAAACTGAATTGCAAAACATTATGTGCACACTGGACTGGAAACTGCTGGTGGGTTGGATTTACAAGGAATGGGAAGGGGAGTGTTGGTTTTGTGTCAAAAACATTAGTTGAACACCATCCTAAGCATTATTAACACTTAAACTTTAAAGGAAGATCTGCCTTTCTTTCAAACAGCCTTAAAATAAATAAACAAACAAAAGTTAAAATCTCAGTAAAGGCCTGTAGGGAAAGGAAAAATTTCTCTCAAATAATAAATAATAATGTCTTCATGCAGCAAACCTGTGCAGCCCAGCTGCTTCAGAGCTCCTTCCATCTCCAAGTGTGTAATTCCTATTTCTATTCCATGCTCTTCTCCTCCCTCCATTAACAGGAAGAAACACACGACACCACCCTAATCTTAAAAACTCTCTCCCCTTGCACTTAATCCAAATGTTGGACAATTAGATGCTGCTCATTTACCTGGACACTGAATAAAGGACCAGTTGTAGCTGCTCTCCACAGAACACATGCTGACGTTGAGGACAGGCTCCAAGCTGTGTTTCCCTGGTGTGGATGAGGTTGGCATCCTGACAGGACCCCGGTAAGAGCCCTCCAAGCACTTCCCCTTCCCGGTGTTGCTTGGATCCGTGCACCATCCACAGCCCGGCTGCTCCAGGCACTGAGCACATGTGCAGTAGCCTGAGCAGTTTTCAGCTACAAGAGAAAACAAAACACAAAATTGTATCTCAAACACAGGCAACAAAAAATGCAGAATGTATTCTCCATAACTGTATTTCAATTTCACTAAAATATTTATCTCATCAAATCTAGAAACATTTATTCTCGTATTCACAGTAACATATTCATTCCTATCAGCATATTTATTCCAGAATCTAAGATAACAATTAAAGGTTCCAGTAATCAATGAGTTACAAAACAGCCCAATGCACACAGAGGTTTTTCAAACCATTACACATCACCCTCTAACACTAAAGGCTAATGTTCCCTCTAGAAAACATCTCCAATTGATTTAAAATAGATTGGATGATCAAATGAGCCATCTGGAAGCAAAGGCTAAAAATCCAGCCAGTTTAGTCACTCTGAGCCTCTTCATACCACACTTCAGCATCACATGCTATTATTTCAAGTATTTATTTGAGTCAAAAAGCATAGAATATAAGCAAGATAACAGAATTCCACCCTTTAGCTCCTCCTTTCTCTAATGGGATTGGATTTTAGGGGTGACAAACTCTTTAAATACAGAAAACTTTTTCTATTCCTTTCCCCAGACCATCTTCAAAAATATTTTCTGGATTCTTGGTGCTGCAAGATGAGCAGACTTTCTATTTTGATTTTTAAGTAGACAATATTTTAAAAGAAAAAAAAAAGAAAAAGTTTGTTTTCCATTCTTTTAGCTTGCTCATTTCCTGCCTGATGCTTCCTCCAACTTTTGGCCTCTGGCAATATAGGAAGTTCATACTCTTGTGTTCCTTAAATTAATTTTTTTCATCACTTATTTTGCAACACTTTGAGCTACTTGTGATGCCCCTGCTTACACCCAGCTCCTAAAGAATTCGACATAAATAAAATAATTTCTACATTTTCACTTGTTTTAACTTTTTAGGCTCTTTTACCCCAGTTTGAAAAGAAAACATACTTCCAAAGTGCCATGGAGCTTTTGCAGTTTGCTCACATCTACCTACAAGGGGCAAAAAAGTAAATAATTTATTTAAAATGAGGTAGGAATTCCTACTACAATCTGCAAGTAGGCAATACTTCAGAATCAAACGCTTGTGTAAACCCTAATTTGGATCTGATAATCGGATAATCACAGAATGCTTTGGGCTGGAAAGGACCTTAGAGACTGTGTCCTTCCACCCCCTGCCACGGGCAGGAGACCTTCAGCACAACCCACAGAGGTCTGGGTGGCTTTTCCTCCCGAGCAGGGGCGGTCACTCACGTGGACAGCTGCTCATGGTGTACCACTCCATGCACTGCCCGTAGGGGAAGGAGGCCACGTAGGCGTTGGAATCCACGCACTGTTTCATGTTGCTGCACCACATGCACTCGGAGCTGCCGCTGGTGCACTCGGCGCAGGCGGCGCGCAGCGCGCAGGGCGTGCGGCACTGCTTGGCGCTGTGGTTGGCTGTGGAGGAGGACAAGCGTCAGTTCCCTTCCAGAAACAACCATGGAACGGGGCCACAAACACCATCCCATCCCACCCCAGCCATGGCAGGGACAGCTCCCCCTGTCCCAGGAGCTCCAGCCCCAGTGTTCAGCCTGGCCCTGGGCACTGCGGGGATCCAGGGGCAGCCCCAGCTGCTCTGGGAATGGTGCCAGGAGGGTGCTCTCCTCCTCTCTGCACTTCTGCTGATGCACTCCTCAGTTTCCTTAGTTACCCTCCCCAGCAAGGTGCAGGGTAGAACCCTGTGTTACATGAGCACGTGTTTTACATGAGGGACGTGTTTTAAGGGATTTGATCAGTTCCAGACATCAAACAAGCACTGAAAGCAGAACTAATTCAGCAGTTTGTAGTATGAGCCAATGCTTTAAGTTCTGCTTCAAGTGACTGTTCTCAGACCATAAAAACCAGGGTAAAGCTTAAACCCAAGTGCTGCAAGTGAAAACATATGGAATTTTGAGTTCAGATTCTACATTCAGGATTCACATCCTGCACTTCCACAAAGAATGATTTCAACTGGTGCAGTCTACTTAAAATTTTTATTTAATCAACCAACTTCCCTAATACTTAAAGAGGCACTAATTGGTATTCAGAAATAATCAGCTACAATAGAGAATTAACAGACCAAGCCATCTGAAAAGATACGCAGTTTCAACAAAGCTGGAAGACTTTTCCCAAAAGCAAATAGCTTCATTTTTTCAAAGTTCTCGTATCTCCAAAGTGCCTTGGCCAATTAATTTCAAACTTTGATAAAATCCTCCTCTGGCTACATAGCAGGGGAGGGGAAAAAGGGGAATTGAATTGGAAAGTTACTTTTATTTTTTTCCTTTTTTTGAAACAGGAGATTGCTCCATACCATAATTACCCTAAATGTCACATGCAGGTATGCAATTGAGAAAAAAATAATTCAAATAATGTACTTCAAATATTTTACAGTTAATAGCGTGAATGTTGAGCTATTTATAAAATTTCTATTTCCTGCATGAAATACATACACAAGACAATGGTTCAGAAGTACTTTTCTTTGGTAAAGTCATGATGCAGCTGGTTTAAAATGTAATAAATTGCATTCTCTTTACTCTTCAGAAACTATAAATCAAGCAGACAGCTGTTGTTACCTGGCCTTTCACAGACAGTGCCGTTGACCTCGTTGATACACGTTGCTGCCTTCAATCCCTGCTGGGAAGGCTCAGCTAAATATCCACAAAATCCAGCATCACTCGGTTCACTGGGAAGCCACTGGAGGAGGGTGTTGGTGAAGGGAGACATGTCTTCCCAGCACCAATAGGACACATTGATTTTCCTTAGTCCAACCCATGGAGTCAAAGTTTTAGACTAGAAATAAAGGAGCAGGTCAAATCTAAATTAGTGTTGATGGCTACAAACTTCTTAATATAAAGACCCTATAAGACAACTATTTCTATTGGAAATTTGGTTTTTGGCACACTTGCACTTTGGGGAGGAGTATTTGAGGTCTGTTGGTATAATATGTGGTTCTACCACTAAAATCAGTAAACATCACCTACTTCAAACTGATTTTATGCACTTTTATACTCCAGAGCTGCAGCTACCAACAGCAACAGGGTTACAAAGCATATCATGCTAACACCAACAAATATTCTTGTTAATACTAAATATCTACATTCAGTTTACTTGAAAAAGGAGCAACTGCAAAGCAGAGCCTCCGCCAGCACAGCCACCAGTGCTGAAAGCTCCATCCTTGGGCACTGCCAGGGATGCAGGGACAGCCCCAGCTGCTCTGGGCTCCTGTGCCAGGCACTGCCCACCCTGCCAGGAACAATCCCTGCCCAAACCCCACCCAGCCCTGTCCTCTGGCCCTGGGAGCCATTCCCTGTCTCCTGTCCCTGCAGCCCTTGGCCCCAGTCCCTCTCCAGCTCTCCTGGAGCCCCTGCAGGGACTCTCAGCATTCCCTGCATTTTGCCCTTCTCCAGGGGAACATTCCCAGCTCTCCCAGCCTGGCTCCAGAGCAGAGGGGCTCCAGCCCTGCAGCAGCTCCGGGGCCTCCTCTGGACTCTCTCCAGCAGCTCCACGTCCTNCCTGTCCCTGCAGCCCTTGGCCCCAGTCCCTCTCCAGCTCTCCTGGAGCCCCTGCAGGGACTCTCAGCATTCCCTGCATTTTGCCCTTCTCCAGGGGAACATCCCCAGCTCTCCCAGCCTGGCTCCAGAGCAGAGGGGCTCCAGCCCTGCAGCAGCTCCGGGGCCTCCTCTGGACTCTCTCCAGCAGCTCCACGTCCTCCTGCTCTTGGCCCCGGGGCTGGGGCAGCTCTGCAGGTGGGGCCTGACCTGAGGGGCTCCGGGACACAATTCCCACCTTTCCTTTGGGATCAGCCCAGCCTGGGGCAGCTCTGCAGGTGGGGCCTCACCTGAGCAGGGCAGAGGGGCAGAATCCCCCCTCCCCTGCTGCCCACACCCTGAGATCAGCTCAGGATACAGTTTCCCACCTTACAAGCATTCTACACTAATATCCATTAAGATACGCTTTTAGTCTCTTTAGGCTCACTTTTCAAAGGACTTTGTTGGTGGAAAAAAACCTGTAAATTAACAATTCTTTTTTACTCAGTGTAAAGATTTAAACACTATGAGGGAAGGGTTACCATGTGTCTTTAGGAATTTACTTACACTCACTACTGGAATATCCAGAAACACCTGGAACTGCCAGAATCAGGAATTTTTCCAGTATCCCAGGCTTGGCTTCCTCATTTTACAAAAGGTTTAAGAAACAATCTTGTTTAAACTGCACCCTACCTCTCCTGGACTAAACTGACTCCCTTCTGAAACACTGTCATTGTTGAAATTCCACTTCAAAATTACAAAGGGAATCAAGGCAAGAAATGTTCTTGTATTAACAGGGGAATATTTCTCTTAAGTATTGAAGCATGTTCTCCCTTGAAAAAAAGCAATCCTATTGCCCCCTGCCTCACTTTTCCTAGACAAAATGCTTCCCAGAGTGGCCTCTGGGACCCAGGAGGGGTTATTTTGTTATTTATTAATTTATTAATAATAATTATTTATTATGTTATTCTGAAGTGCCATCAGGCCACAGCAGCTTTCCAGGCTAATCCAGGATTTCAGAAGAGATGCACAGCATCGTTCTTTGTCAGGGCTGTAGCACCACCACCTGAACATCTTCCTTCTTCTTCCAGGGACTGGAAAAATATATATTTATTCCATGGATGCATGAAGAGGGAAAAATTCCAATTCACTTCTCCCTGGGTCTGACAGAGAAGTACCTGCCACTAAATCACACCCAATAACGCCAAATAAGCCAAGCAGCTCTGTGGAATGAGAAGGTAACATTTTAAACAGCTGCTTTTCTGAGCAGTGTAAATAACTCAGTACTTTACATTAAACACCTCCAGTGCCCCAAAGGGACTTTTATTTATAAAATATTGTGCACAGGTCACCAGAGGGCTCTTGCTACAGTCCTGTATTCCAGCAGGGAAATGTGGATGTGATTCCAGTACAGAAAGTGATATTTCTAAGGCTCTGTGTATGTTTATATTTATCCTTCCCATTAACATTCTCTACAATTTCAGCTCAGAAGCACCCAGAGGGTACACTGAATTTTGAAAGAAAATCAGTTGGTTTTGGTTAAGAGGCATTTCTGTTGTGTACAGAGCACACAATACTCTGGCAAGGACTCCTCCACAGCCAGAGTTTTATCACACAAAGGGTGTACAAGGGAAGTACTCACTGAAGACTGGATTTTCTGCAGCTCCTTCAGAACAAATTCCACCTTTTTCTGGGTGGTGAGAGAAGCCAGTAGAGCACCATTGGACCTGCAGGACAGTTTGGCATGATCGTAGTTCTCCTTGGCATTGGTGATCTTCAGGCAGGAATTGCCAACCAAATGCCAGTTTGTTCCACAGATATTTTCTGGGGACAAGGGGGGAAAGAAAGTAAATCCAGAGATACAGGTGACCTTCTCAACAATCAAGGTAGTGAATGAACCATGAAAAGACATAAGCCCAGGTGGGCAAGGGGCCACTGGAGGCTGCTGGTCCCTGGGCTGTGCCAGCTCTGGGGTGGCAGCAGGACCAGGGCAGTGCCCGTCCCCTGTGCTGGGGAACCTCCAGTGCTGGGACAGCTCTGGAGAGCCCTGGAGGGGCTGGAGCGTGGCCAGGGAAGGGAA
>NW_015379265.1:102145-107607 GCF_001522545.3 Parus major | reverse complement strand
TGGAGCAAAGGAGGCTCAGGGGAATTTCTGGCTCTGCACAAGTCCCTGGCAGGAGGGGACAGCCGGGGGGGATTTGGGATCTGCTCCCAGGGAACGAGGGGAAATGCCCTCAAATTGTGCCAGGAAAGGTTTAGGTTGCATAATAGGGAAAATTTCTTCTCTGAAAGTGTTGCCAAGCATTGGAAGGGTCTGCCCAGGTCAGTGCTGGAGTCCCCAGCCCTGGAAGTGTTCAGAAAATGAACAGATATGGCCCCTGGTGCTGTGGCTTAGTGCCATGGCGAGGTTGGGACAGAGGTTGAACTTGGTGATGATGATGATGATGATCTTGGAGATATTTTCCAGCCTTAATGATTCCATGAATCCTTCCACTAAGAAATACCTACAGTCCCATCCTAAACCAGTATGACTTAGAGGTGTGTTGATACATTGATATGCTGATACGTAATAATATTGGAGGAGAACAAATGGATTTAGCAATCAGTATCAGCATTTGGGTATCTCAGTTCGTAATCAAAGCACTTATTACAATGTTGAATAGTAAAATTGTTGTAGGAGAAAGAGGAAAAAAAATGAATTTGCATTTGGTTGATGTCTTGAAGCCACAGTTTTCAGAGCACCTTTTGTCAGGAGAGCGTTGTTGTACTAATCCTGTCCACAGCATGAACTTCTACGATTAATCCGTGCTTCAACTTGAGCACAACCCCACTACTGAAGAACTCCTTACACTTTGTGATTAATTATTGCCCTTAAAGAGAAAACCCTGATGGACATTTCCAGTGTGAATTCAGATGGAAAAGCTCTCAAGTGTCAATTTTTCAGAGGAGCTTTTTATACATATGATCAGGTCATCCCCTTTTTTGCATCAAATAAAACAGACCAAGCTCTTTATCTCTCTCACTAAAAGATGTTTTTTTCACTTTCATTGCTCTTCTTCAAAGTCTTCTCAATTTTAAACCATTGCAGACTGGAAAACACGAGACCTGGACATGACCAGACCTACCAGTTCCTAGGGGAAGGCTTTCCATGTTCATTAACTTGTCCTGCCTAATGGGTTTTCTCCCCTTTCTCTATATTTTATTACCCACAAATGTTAATCACTTAGCCTATATTTCCCTCCCAGTCACTGGGGGAAAAAAACAAATGTACTGCAAGGGAACTAATAACCAACTCTTCTGAGCTCCACTGGAAATACTCTAACAGGAGAATTTTCCTTAAACACTCCAGGTGTTACTTGCCTCATTTGTCCAGTA
This sequence comes from Parus major, assembly GCF_001522545.3. NCBI lineage: Eukaryota > Metazoa > Chordata > Aves > Passeriformes > Paridae > Parus > Parus major. The sequence continues at coordinate 106,357 of NW_015379265.1, read as the reverse complement.
TATGTCATTATGCTTTTTCACAATTTTAGTTCCTAAATTAAATAGCATGCATTATTAAATCTAATATCTTGCAGAAGCCTATTATCAACAGCTTTTATCAAATGAAAAGGGAGAAATGAAATACAGCCTAATAATTATATGAGTGATCATAGTCCTCTTCAGACAACTGGGACTGAAAAATATTCCAGCAGACTTGCTGGATTTACTACAAATGAAGTTTCATACCAAAGCTGGTATGATTAAACAACACTATTTGCTCCATCTTAACACAAAAAATTACAGATTTGGGGGTAAAACCAACAAAAATTTTAAAACCATGTAACAACTTTTGGAGTGGATGAATTTGGGTTATGCCACCAGTACCTACCTGGCAAAGCAATGCACTCCTGGTTCCTAGGCTCCCACTGACAGTTTTGATCCATGGCACAGCTTTTACAACTCGTCTTTTTGTTACAGTAATAGGCAGGATTATCCTTAGGACAATTGTCATAGAGAGTAACAGGAACCTAAAATAAATAGCACAAGTGAGGCTTTTTCCAGTGTGCAAGCCATGTGGTTTTATAACAGCCATGATTATGACACTAAATATCACTGTTCAGCTCTACAAAGCAATTTATATATCCAAAAGCTGTGGAACTGGGCACAGTCTGGACTGGTTAGCCAAGATATTCCCCCAAAACACCACCTGACAAGTTTTCCACTACTAAAGCTTTTACAAGAGGGCTGTTTTGTTTTCCAGGGAAAGCCCTATTTATATCAAATCAAAAATGTGATTAATGAATAATCATACCATGGTAAAACCTCCAACTCTTCCTCTGCCCACAGCCATCCTCCTAAATTCATTGGAAAATACCACACAAAACCCTTGGATCAAATTGAAAAAATCCGAGCACATAGCACTTCTGAGCTATACGTGCACTGGGAATAACAAAACAGGGATCGTAATACTGACAGAAAATGTGGACATTTGCTATCCCAAAGGGTAAAGTTAAACTAAGGAAGTGTTAAGAGCCATTACCTGTTCCTCTGTGCAGTTGTTGTGTGCTGGGATACACTGGTCAGAACACCACTGACAGCTGTTTGTGTTGGCTGTGCAGCTGTAGCAGTCTGTAATCTGATCACATTTTTCATTGTCTACAACTATCAAAGAAAAAAACCTGCATGACCAAAAACAGGCATTTCCTGACAGAGCTCTAAGAACTTGATTATTTACAGCAAAAGATACAACCAAATAGCAGTGCCTGGAGATTTTCTGTTAGCAACTAAAATCAGGTACTTTCATGTGTTTGAACTGATAGAAAATTGATTTTATTTACAACAGCAATCATTTTTAGTGCCCATGGAGCCCTAAAACACACCACCAGAAAATAACGCACCAAGACATGGAAGCACATGAACTAAGACACATTAATGCCCAGGGAAACGATGGCAGAGGACATTCCACAAAGACAGTGGCCACCTCCCATCACAGGCCCATCTTCCTGCAACCCTGGCTTTCAAGAGCAGCATTTTCATGTGAACTTTTCATTCATCTTTCCAATTATTTATTGCCTATATTTTGTGCAAATTTATTGTACATTGAGAGCCCGGCAAGGCAATGTCCCTTTACATTAGTTTCTATTAAATAATTAAAGGCTGCACATCTGTTACAGAATCAAGGGTTCTATAATCAATTCAGAGCAATGGACATATCAGGTTAAAGTTGTTTAAAATTTTCCTAAGAGGAAATACAGGAATCAGACCTTGAAACATTAATTCATTTTGTCTGCCTCGTATAGAATCATAGAATCCCAGAATGGTTTGGGTTGGAAGGGACCTTGAAGATAATCTGGCACCAACCCCCTGCCAAAAACATAAAGTAACTTTTCCTAAAGCAGTATTCCTGCTGTCTCCTTTGAAGAGTACAGGGTAACTCCACCAGGGATCCAGATGCCCTTCCTTGCCCTGTGGTGCCCTTCAGCAAATTCTTGGCTCTCACAAGGTCAATTCTTGGAGCAAACATTTACAGAGTGATGGTCCAGGCCTGGTTCCTGGCTGGTGATGTTTGTTAGGGGTAGAAAAGTAAATCCAAGAAGCAGGGTAGGAAAAAGATCTCATGAACAAGCAGTTTCAGAAGCAGGAGATAGAAACATCTCCCCATCTCCATGACCCTTGGTCAGAGGAAGGGCTCCCAGGAAGGACAACCACAGCCCCCCATCTAAAACTGGCCTTGTAATGACTTACAATTAACAAAGGACAGAATTCGGAAAAAGAGCCTGCACACCTTTCAGAAAAGGGAATAGAAAGAATGTGACACATACCTGGCTTGGCAGGACAGTCTTCAAAGACCTTTTGCTGCTGCTCCACTGTTGCAATTTCCCAGGGGATGCAGCGAGGAGGGCGGGGAGCCCACACACATCTGACACCAGGACCTGCCCCAAGGCAGGACGACTCCTTGTCAAAAGCCTCACATCTCTCAGGTGTGAACTTCAGGATGTCACCCAGGAGGAGGCTGTTGAAGCCTCCAAATACGTACATGGTGCTGGACAACATGGAAGTAAAGAGAGAAAAATTCACAGCTGTTTCATGGACAGACCACTGCTCCAAGTAAATGGGATTTAAGGTCTGAGGGAAGTGCTTTATTACATGCCAGCATATATAAATCCAAATAAATAGCTCTTGGTTAAGAGGGGCACTAAAGAAAAGGTCAGACAAATTTCACTGTTTCAGAGAAGCCAGCGAGACTCAACACAGACTCAAAGCTATTCAAGGTCATGAACCAATCTTCCCCTTCAGCCAAAACTTTCAGGGGACTTGATCAACATGATTATACATAAAATGCTGCAAAAAAGGTGGGATCCTCCTGTAATCTACACTGGCAAGGCACAGAGGAAGGCTAAAAATTGTGGAGATGGTATCACAGGATTAAACCAGAGTTCAGAAACTGACAATGAACGATTGGTGCTGTCACTCTCTCTGCTCCCCTGCAAGAAAACCACACTTTGCATGGCTGGTAACAACTGAGCAGAGTCACTGCATCAATTAAAAACCCCAAACAACCCCCAATATAAATAATATTCTGTAGGGGGAGGAGTGGGGGACTTCAAACCTCCTTCAGTGTCACAGCTGCACTAGGCAAAACATTAAATTTTAGTAGCTATACAAAAATGTCACATAAAAATTCTCTGTGCATCTGGGTCTGTCAATGCACCTTTAAAACTATGGTGAAGGAGAGCCAAGATAAGTTTTGGTTAAATAACAGATAAGTTTTGGTTGAATAGTAACTATTTTTATTATGATTTTCATTCTATTTTAGAACTCCTATGAAATTAATTTCTCAAACTTGGTTGCAATGATTCAGTAACAGGTATTCTGGAAGCTGGGATACCAGAACAGTGTCTAAGGCTTAACAGCCAAAATCTCACCTAAGATTTCACCCAAGTACTGGACTTCACGTACCTGAGGAAGAGCAGCCCCATAGGATAAGGAACGTAAAAAATTTAAAATAGAAAATTTAAAAAAGCATGACTGAAATTCGGATTTCAAAATAAATGTTGTCAGTGCAGCTAAGAAATAACTGTGAAATACACTGAAATGCAAAATTATGAAATAAATACAGAATAGAAATATATATAAAAATAATTTTAAAAAGTCAAATTATTGAAAAAACAAAGTGAACTGAGACAGTTTAGCCCAGTGAAGAAGGGCTGATGTAACAGGTGAATACTGAAGACATTACAAGAATAAAGATCTGAAAAAATTCAGAGATTCACAGAACGGTTTGGATGGGAAGGAACCTTAAATTCCACCTCATTCCACCCCATGCCATGGGCAGGGACACCTTCCACTAAACCAGGTTGCTCCAAACTCCCTCCAAGCTGGCCTTGGAGCCTTGCAGGGATGGGGCAGCCCAGACCCCGTGGACAAGGAGGTTTGTGACAGCCCCTCAGGTGCTGCAGAGCTCCTCATCCACACGAGCACATTCCCAGAGCTGGGGAACAGCTCTGCCCTTACCTGTTGTACAGCACAGCAGAGTGCCCAAACCTGTTCACATCGTGCTGGAGCGCTGGCCGAGGGAGGACAGACCATCGATCACAGGCTGCAAGTGAAAAACACCCATTTCAGAAATGTTTCTCTGGATAATGAATGTGGAGAACTCACACAGCATGATCCTTCCTAAAAGATGCCAAAGCACCTGTGAACTTTCGTTAAAGGCCCTGAGGGGCTGGAGCG
>NW_015379265.1:82862-102000 GCF_001522545.3 Parus major | reverse complement strand
GGAGCTGGGAAGGGGCTCAGGCTGGAGCAAAGGAGGCTCAGGGGAATTTCTGGCTCTGCACAAGTCCCTGGCAGGAGGGGACAGCCGGGCTCTCCTCTCAGGGAACAGGACAAGAAGAAGCTGCTTTTCCTCCTTTCCTAGTAGGATTTTTCACGATGTAACAACTTCTGGTTTTATCTGTTTATACATGAATAATTTGCAGTTTTGCCCCAAACCAGTATCACTGAGAACAGAGACTTATCTTTTTTTACTTCTCCCATTGCCATTATGTTCCCAGAGGGCAGATACCCATGTTTTTGAAAATATTTTTCACTCATCATAGCTTAAGGATTTGTGGCTGTTTTGCTCTTTTAATACAATGTTAGATTATTCCATCTTTTTCTATTAGCATAAAATTTATAAGTTCTGCTTCATTTTTTACTTGGTTTCTCAGGTAATTTTTTCCTTTGGGCTGCATGGGAGAAAAAACAAATTAAGAAACATCTAACCAACTGAGCAAAGGAATAAAAGTAGGAAAAGTCAGTCCAACTCCTAACACTTAAACTTCATAAAGGGAATGGATCACCTTGGGGGCCAATATCCCAGAGGCAATTTACACAATTTAGATTCAATTTACACAATTAAGACAGAAAAGTCAATCTTCTGTAAAGATCTACAGAGCCCTCAAATACTCCTAAGATTCTTTAATACGAGATAAAACCACTGTGTCATGGACTGACCATCTGCAAAAAAAAAAAAAACAAACCCACAAAAAAACTATTCCATGGATAAACTACAATGGCAAAGGAAAAAAAGTTATAATTTTTATTAAATTTAATTGGAGAATTGTTGGATAAAAAAACAGATGCAGAACAATTTTGTTAAAGAGTGCTGATAAAGACAAGACAGAATACACAGTTAGATTTCATACTTTGATAAACTGTGATTTTGAAATTTATTTTTACATGTCATTTGCTCCATTTTCATTTACCTAGCCCAGCATTACACACAAGCCAAGCATAACAGTTCCAATTTTTAATAGGAGACTTCAGAAAAATTGGACAGCAATTTGCAATTTTTTAGCCATTAAGTTGTGTGTTATGTGAGGCCAAGAAACATTTTTTTCTAGATTAATAGAAGGCTTGAAATATTTTTCTTTCTAAGCTTCTTCTCCTTTTTTAACCAGAGATCAAGTATTGGAAAAACTGAGTAATTCTGAGACTACAAAGAATCTTCTCCTTCCTGACTTAACCTAAAACTTACAATGCCAGGATTCCTTAAATGTACTGTTCAAACAGAACATATCAACTAGGAAAACATCCAGCCTCTCCCTGTGTTTGTCATCAGAATCAGAATTTTGATGGGGTAAATAGAAGAGTTTTAGTTTCTCTTCTGTGGGGAGAAAAGATCAATTTAAAAGTAGCACCTTTATGTAAGTAGCAGGTGGAGGATTAAGTGAGGCATTTTTCCATCCAAAGCTTCTGCAGAGCAGGAAGCTTTTGGACAAAGGCCAGAGAGGCCAGTTTTGGGGACAGAAAGAGCTAATTGGCCATTTCAGTCAGCAGAAAATAGTGAAAATACTGTGAGGCAGCTCTGTCCAAGTGCTCACCCAACACAAATGTCAACAATACAAAGGCTTGTCCTGAGAACTGAGAATAACACATGCACACAGCTGGAGTGTTATCCTGAAACCTGTGCAAACTAGGCAATACCTGGACAACTTGGGCTGAACATTCCCCAACCTGGTCAAGTAGAGGATAAAAAAGTATTTAAGAATTTTTATTGCTCGCCCCCAGCACACACCTCAGTGCAAGCTGTTAGCATTGCCCCACACTGAAAAAAGATTTTATGTCCTCCCAATACTCAGTGCATGTGCTCTGATTACTTGGAAATTTGAGGAGGGAAAACCAGAAAAAATTGATGATGTAAATAAAATTAGTTACTATCAAAATAAGCTTTAATGGCAAAGGTTAAGGAGAAGACCTGGGTTTGAGGCATTTGTTTCAGACTGGGTTTAATTCCACTTCTCTCCAGTCTTCCAATCATCACTGTGATCATTAATCAGTCGTGATCGCTAATCAACAAGATGTAAAAAACAAGTAAAGCAGCCAGACAGCATACTATAAAAGTAGGGAATAAAGACAATGACTAAGCTTCTCCACTGAAGGCTTTCAGTACCAACTGACCTTGCTGGGTTTTCTCCTGGGTAACCTGTGCCTTGGGAGCATGAAGGGATAGGTAACAGGGGTTATATGGGCCTATTCCCATGGAGACCAACATGAGCATGACCAGGGTAATTAATTACTGCAGAGATCATGCATCAAGAACCACTGAAAAGGTGTTTCTGCTGTGACACAAATGATGAGCCACCACCCTAGTGCATTCCTAGCCACTTGGGATAAAGAAATGGGATGCACAATGACTCCTGCAATGAAGAGAATAAAATAAGTGGTCTTATTTCTGAAAAAAAAAAGAAAAAAGATGTTCTTTTCAGGCTGAGAGCCTCTTCTCTAAGGAATGAGGGGACTCAAGAACACTTCTCACCCATCATGTGAGGTAAAATCAATGTAAGCTCCACACACATCAGTGGATATCTGGTAAGAACTGGGGATGTGGGGTACATCACTCATGTCATGTAACATGAACCTGTCTGTTACCCAAACTGAATCAAAATGAACATCATTATTGGCATATTTTGTCAAATGAATGCAATTTGTGTTTTACACCTAACAGAGAGTTCAATAGTTCAGGGCATATAGCAGAATGCAGAAAGAAAAATCTATCACTGTTGCTACCAAAGTTTGAAAAAATCAAACTGTTCATGACTGCCACAGAATGACAAAATACTTTGGGCTGGATGGCACCTTAAAACAATGTCATTTCAGCTCTGAGCCAAGGGCAGGAACAACTTCCACTAGACCAGGCTGCTCCAAGCCCCGTGCAACCTGGTCAAATACCTCATTTTAATTCTTCAATTAAAAAAAAAGAATCAAAATAAAGCTATCTAAGAGCACACAAAGGCTCCAGAGGGATGTGACTAGAAATCACAGGAGGCAGAGTGGGATGATTGCTGTAACAGAGAGCAAAAGGGCACAAGGATAACAAACCCTGGTGACCCAAGTATTCATTGCATTTTCCTCTCACGAACAAGGAGAGAGATCTTGATGAACAGCCACTCTGAGATTTCAGATTTACAGGATTATTTCAGGGAAGCCACATTTAGAGCACTCTGAGAGCAAAAGGTGAATGTCAGTACTGAGTGGCATTTTTTCCCATTGTGAATTACCTGGGTGTGTATGTACCTTCTTTAATGTCATTTCACCTCTTCTTTCCTTGTTCTTCTTAAACTCAGTCTCAGGAATCCAAATCCACAAATAAATGCTGCCCTCTCCTGGCTATTTAAAGTCAGCAAATCCAACCTAGTAATTGGGCTTTATTATTGAATTAAGCAGTTAAAACAAGAGCGTGCACTGTACAGGCTGAGTTCCAACAGGGTCTAGTGCTTGTAACTGTCCTAAGAACTTAAATTTTTGACCAATCATAGATTAAAACACACTCAAAATATCAGAATAGATTTATGGCTGAGAGAGCAGGGCAGGAAACAGACTCAAGCTGAGCCAGGGAAGACATAGATTAGATATTAGGAAGTATTTTTTCATGCAGAGGGTTGCAAAACACTGGAACGAGCAGCCTAGGGCAGTGATGCAGTCACTGTCTCTGGAAGTGTTCAAAAAACGTGTGGATGTGGCACTTGAGGACGTGGTTTAGTGGTAAAACTGCTGGTGGTGCTGGGTTGCCAGTTGAACTTTATCTTAAAGGTTTCTTCCTTAATGTTTCCATGATTTTATGATTCTGTAACAATATGCCCTTTAAAACCTAATTTTTAATGCCCAAGGTTGTGTATAAACTGTTGACAAAGGAACTGCTGTTGTCTGTAACTGGGAATCACTGCACCTCATTTGCCTGGAATTCTGTAGCAGGCTAATGAGCCTCTCCTGTTGCACATCCCTGTGCCCAGCACCATTTGGGATAACACACCCACGTGTAAATCAGGCATTCTAGAGACAAACTGAGGACAGCCCCCCGGGAACAGCCAAGTATTTTGGGGTTTGTTATAATTTCTGCAAGAACTTACCAATATCATAGGCCATAAAATCTGAAGAAAAGCACTTGGCTCCGTGGCTCATGGAGGTGTCATTGTGAGTGTTTCCTCCAAACACCAGCATGGTCCCACTCACGATCACAGCTGTGTGCAAGTAGCGGAAAAATCGGCTGTCTTTCAAAATAGTCCTTCAGAAATAAAAATATATGTATTAATGAGACTGCTAAGTGCCTGGCAATGGCAAAACACTCCATAAATCCAAGCTGAAGAACATTTTGAGGGTGCAGGGAGGAGGGTGATAGTATCTAACTACTTTTCTAATGAGGTGCTTAACAATGACATTCCATACTGTTCAATTCCACCTGTAATTTCATTCTCATCTTTCCATTTGCTTTGCCAATTCATAGGAGAAATAAATCTACGAGAGCCTCTTTCCAAAGCAACAGATCTTCAAATCATCAATTCCTTCCCTAGGGATTCTCAAGTTTTCCCACTAACTTGTCTTTTGAACAAAGCCTGGGAAGGCTCCAATATTTTGTAGTAACTCTGCTTTTATAGTAACCCAAAAAATTCTTTCACACTGGGCAGCATCTGTTGCTCACAACTAAAAATTCTATTTTAAAGAAATCTATACAGCTCCTGAAAATGGAATCCTGCAGGTTAATACCTGTACAACACGCTGGCTCATCAATGACTAAATCATGGGAAGCACTAATCAAACACCACTGAGCTCAACATTAATCAGTAGGATTAATGGCACTGAACACAGAGGATCATATTTCTGAGACTTTTCCTACTTTTCTGAGAGGATTTGTGTTGAAGAAGAAGATGCTGCCCCTCTGCCCTGCTCAGGTCAGGCCCCACCTGCAGAGCTGCCCCAGGCTGGGCTGATCCCAAAGGAAAGGTGGGAATTGTGTCCCGGAGCCCCTCAGGTCAGGCCCCACCTGCAGAGCTGCCCCAGCCCCGGGGCCAAGAGCAGGAGGACGTGGAGCTGCTGGAGAGAGTCCAGAGGAGGCCCCGGAGCTGCTGCAGGGCTGGAGCCCCTCTGCTCTGGAGCCAGGCTGGGAGAGCTGGGAATGTTCCCCTGGAGAAGGGCAAAATGCAGGGAATGCTGAGAGTCCCTGCAGGGGCTCCAGGAGAGCTGGAGAGGGACTGGGGCCAAGGGCTGCAGGGACAGGAGCCAGGGAATGGCTCCCAGGGCCAGAGGACAGGGCTGGGTGGGATTTGGGCAGGGATTGTTCCTGGCAGGGTGATCAGTGCCTGTCCCAGGTGCCCAGAGCAGCCCCTGGATCCCTGGCAGTGCCCAAGGCCAGGCTGGACACTGGGGCTGGAGCTCCTGGGACAGTGAAAAGGGGTGGAATGGGTTGAGTTTTAAGGTCCCTTCTGCTAAGGAACATCAAATTGAGTGTGTGGTTGATGCACCTTTGGGACAGGATTTGTTCCAGAGGGACCTGAAGGAGCTCAAGAAGAGGGCCCATGGGAAGGTAGTGAGATTTAACAAGGAAATAGAGGGCCTAAATCACGGAAGAATAAAACAAAGAGTCAAGGACACAACAGAACACAGAGATAGAGATGACCAGAGAGTCCTACACTCTCCACTTGTTCAACAGGGCTTGTCAGACTGACAAAATAAGTGTCACAAAAGAAAATTTGTGCTGCAAGAGTTTGGAAGAACATTGTCACTTTGTTAAGTTTCTGCCTACTCAGGCAGATTTGTCCACTCCATGGCTGAAGTGGAAGATCAAATTCATCCAGAGAGGAAGTGGGGTTATTTCTGTGTGTACAACTGAGTGGGAAGGAGGGGCTGGAAATTAGTCACTCATTACCTTCCTCATCAGTACAGACTCACAAACAGATGTTGCAGAAACACAAGCTATTTTAACACCCAATAAGAGATGTAGTGACTCAAAGGTACACATGTTAACCCAAAAGACAGTCTCCTCTTCGTCAGGAGCCTTTAGAATCAATGTTAAGAAAAACACAGAATTAAGGAAAATGTATTTCACCTCTGTTGCTCCAGGCTATGAAGTGTGGCTACAGCTTTTTAATAAAACTCACCTTTGGGCTGAACAAATCCCAGAAGATTTCAGCTTAAGAAATGAACATTTCAAGCAGTTATAGAGCCAGAAGAAAATGGGGTTATAATAGAAATTCTTTTACAGCCTTAACTGCAGAATCATTATCACTTGCTTGACCGCAGTAACTGCACTCATATGCACAGGCTGTATGCCTAGCATGAAAAAAACATCAAATATTTTCCTTTTCAGCTTGAATCAAACAAAAGATTAAAATGGACCTCTTGGCTTGTTCAGAGCCCTGATGATATTGATTGTATCATTCTCTATTCATAACGGGACGTAAAAACAAGAGATCCAAGATCACAGCATCTATCCTGAATTCAGGTATGTATAAGCCACTGTACCCTTATCAAACACCCATTATCTTGTTCATAGAAACAAAACTGACAGGGGAGTAAACAGGAAAAAGACAGAAGAAGAACCACTTACCACATACGGGAATCAACTTCATATTTGTACAAATCATCTGCCAGCCTGTACTTGTTGGCACTGAACGCTTTGTAACCCCCATGGATGTAGATTGATCTCGTATTTGGATCATAAACACTGCTGTGACCATATCCTCCTTGCACCAAAGCTCCACTCGTCTGTAAGATGCTCCAGGTATTTGTCACTGAAAAATATCAGTGACAAAACATGGTTAACTTCTCAGCATTAATAACTCATCAACAATGTGGTGAAATAAACTGGGATTCCCTTGACTCGGATCTAGACACTGCCTCTATCACTTCATATTCAGAAACATTCTCCTTCAAAAAGTCTGTTGTCAAGAAGCATTGCCAGGTATTTTTAGTTGGAGCAGAAATACCTCTTCCACAGTCATTTATTACATTTTGCACACAAGCTAATAAGTAAATGAGAAATAAAAACTAGACAGATAATAGATTGCATTTCAATGACATGAAAATGCCAGTGTTAGCATTCAGGAACACACATCATCACAGAATGGTTACATGAAGGTGCTTTATTAAAGAGGTCTGGGTGTCAGGGGTGCACATGCCCAAATCTGACCCGCCTTGGTTTTGAGCTGAACATGTTTTTATATTCTATCATTATATAACTTACATATTAATTATTAAGCTTACATTGTTCTATTGCATGCATTGATTTTACCCAAGCATGGATTTCTCATGATCCCCCCAAACTGCTAACATAGCTTCTCATGATTCTTTAAACAATAATTATATTCAATCACATCTAACAATTGTATTATTTATCATATACTGACTACACAGGTGCAGTTTCACATGATTTTAGCAAGCACAAGGCCTAACACTTCCCAGGGCCTACTTTTAACACTTTTCCCAGGGCTTGCCAAGCCTAACTTTCTTTCTAACTCCTCAAATTTTATATGATTTTAAGATCTCTTACTATCACCAGCACTGTGATTTGATTTGGAATGGGACTCAAGAGCACCTTTACATTATATATGTATATATATAAATATATATATAAAGCCAGACAGCACTGAAGCCAAGTCTGACTGTGAAGAACACTGCAGATAAAAACTAACATGTGATTCATGATCCTATATCTCACTCACTAAAATAACACTGGTCTGAAGCACTTTAGACGTATTATAATGACAACTGAAATAAAAATACCAGATTACACACCAAATTACTCTGTAGTAAGTGCTGAATGAAACACTTGTATACAAGCTTCCCAACTCCAGGCCAGAGCAGGCACACAAACAGCAAAGGAACTGAACAGTCTGCAAGATCACACATGGCAAAAACAAATCACTGCCCCAACACACTCTGATTCTCTCTGGATTTCTCATAGAGGAAAAAATCTCGCCCACATGGACTGCAGAGAATCAGGCTCCAGTAGATCCTCTGGATCAGCATGACTGGAGGACAAGGATAGCAGGTCCAAAGTGCAGACAGGGCCATTATTCCTGAGAATAAACAGCACATTCCTGTTGTGAACTTCCTGTGCTTAACTAGGATGTCTACATGGTCTGTGGAGCCAGGAACGTGCCTCCACTTCTGAGTTAGGTAGAAGTTCAGTTTACCTTAAAAGCTTCCTGTGCTTCTCCACTGGTGATAGCAGAAATCTCTGGATCCCAAAATCAGAGCCTGGACTATTCCAGGATATGGGAGTCAGATCCTATCAGGGATATGGGAATCCAGAAATTCAGCACCTGTTTCCCACAGCATCTGCTGCTGGGGACATGGGTGTCAGGTTCAGCAGATATTTGGTCTGAATTGTTACAGCCATTATCATAATTGCAGAATTGAAAAATAATTTCAGAGGTGTATGTTTTGTCAGAGGAAGAGAGAAAAATTAATCTAAATTGTCCCAGAGCTGCCCTGCTTTACCTCTCAGTTACAGCTTTATGTCTTTGGGACCTAAAACCGTGTATAAAGCTGGAGGCATGTGGCTGTCTGCTCAAAACATATACAAATATGTTAGGTTCAACTACCTGTAAATACAAACAGGAGGAAGAGAACACATTTGCCTGTGTTTTGCTATCTGAACATGAGCCATTTAAATAACCTTCAAACCAACTCTTATACTTGAAGGGACTGGCAGGAGGGCCCCACTCACCCAGGTTGTACTCCTGGACGTTGCTGATGTAGCCGTAGAGGGGGCAGTGCCCAAACAGGACGAGCATGACGGTGCTGTTGTCGTGCAGCGTGACGATGTGTGCCGAGTGCCCCACCACGGCGTACTGCTCCTTGGCCTTGGGCACCACCGCGGCCCAGCTCAGCCTGGGGATATGGAACACCCACAGCTGGCTGCTCACGTTCCCCGTCGCGTCTATCTTACCACCGTACATGTAGATCTTATCCTGAAAGAGGGCAGACAAAAGAAGGCCAAGGAGCTCAGCATTTAGGAAGCAGCTATTTGGTAAGGAATTAAGCTGCTGGTCTGAAGTTACTTAATAAAGTCCCCTGTGGACAAGGGCCTGGAGTGACAGAACACAGGGAATGTCTTCCCACTGCCAGAGGGCAGGATTAGATGGGATACTGAGAAGAAATTCTTCCCTGTGAGGGTGGGGAGGCCCTGGCACAGGGTGCCCAGAGCAGTTGTGGCTGCCCCATCCCTGGCAGTGTCCAAGACCAGGCTGTATGGGGCTTGACCCATCTGGGATAGTGGAAGGTCTCTGACCACAGCAGGGGATCGGGACTAGATGATCTTTTACATCCCTCCCAACTCAAACCATTTTCTGATTCCATGATGAATTTCCGTGTTTTGAGGTTCTTCAAGTGCTCTGTTTGTGAATGACAGTGTGTGGAGTTTTTTGAGTCTTTATGATTAAGTTTTACACTGTTTGAGCTATATAACATTCCAAAACCCATAGATCAATAAAGGATCAGCTCATTTCCTTTCCAAAGACTTTGTCATCCTGTTGTCACATGGCATGCACTCACAGCAAGGCACACAGGTGAGAAAGGAGGTAAAAACAGTCAAATCCACTTGCTGTGTCAGATGCCAGAAGATCAGATTCACAAGTTTACTTGCACAACAAGTAACAAAAATCCCTAATTCCCCAGCTCTGCTTTGGTATCTTGGACAACAGAGCTTATAAAAATATTCACGTGATCTAAAGCAAAGGCAGCAAACTCAGCCTCACAGATGTCTTGTCAGCACAGAGAGCAAGAAAGAAATGACCTCACTGACCTCAGTCATCTTCAAAATCCCTGGAAGAAGGGCAAGAAGGAACACACAGGCAGAGACACTACAGACTTCCACGGGCACCCACCCAAGGATTCCCTGGAGCACAAAGGTACAGCCTGGGCCGAGCAGGGACAAGCCTCTGAATGAGGAACTCTTCTCCCCAAAGCAAGACTGATCTGGGGACAGGAGGGGGAAGCAGAATAGAAGAAGGGGAAATCAGCTGGGAAGGGAGTCTAGAACACTGAGCTTACCTTGTGCAATGCCAGTGAATGACCATATCTCATCTCTACTGTGTTCACAGAGTTGTTCAGTGGAAGCCACTCTTCAGAAATAAGATCATACCTGTATAATAAAAACTGAATTATTTTCCAAAGAACAGATATTAAAGCTGAGAATATGATTTCTTGTCCTTTCTATAATTTGGGGAAAATTATTTACCAATAGAATATGTTAGATATAATTATTTATTGAAATAATAAATCCTGCCATGATTTCAGCATGCACAAGGCTTACAAAAACTACTTATGGGTTAAAAAAAAATCCAGTTGAGCCTGCTCTGTTACTCAACATCCACATATTGATTTCCTTTTCCCTGTTTCCTTTTCAATAGAAACCCGAGAGCTAATGCATTGCCTATTAATCTGTGACAACCTACACCATCCCTCCCTCAAAAAAGTAGGAAAACTCTACACTAAACTTAGGTAATTTCCAACTACTTGTTTAGAAACACTCTGCCAGTTCTTAAAAAGCACTTTTTAATTATGTCTTTGCCATTCACACTTAAAATATCATAAACCCTCTGCCCTGAAAATGGCTTGTGGCTTTTTGTTTAAAATAAGGCACTATATTTGCCAGGCTTAGGGCCTTGTGAGATAAAATCATCTCTGAGAAAGCATCCAACAAAGCCATAGGGCATCCTATTAAAACATGAGGCGTGACTTTGTAGGAGTAAATTGCTGGTGCAACTAGCAACTGCTCTACATTAAAATGTGTGTTTTCAGCTCCTCTTCCCCTATAAGAACTATTACCTCAGGATGTGAGTGCAGAATGCACAGCTCTCACTTAGGTCCCTCAAAGTGAGGTATGTGAGTACCCCAGAAAAAAAAATCCAGCTTTTGCCTAGATCTGCCCTAATACAATACAAAAGCTGGGTTTTTTAATGGAGTATTCCCATGAAAAACATGATTATTACTTGATATTTTAGTTACTGTTAAACCTCCTCAAACAATTGCATAAATGTCCTCAACCTAACGCCAGTCCCTGTTTGGTGTCCCATCCACTGAGGATAACCACCCAGAGTAATCAGTATGTGTTAATTAAGGAGCCAAAAACTCAAGTCACATAGACACAACACAGGGAAGGGCTAAAAATACTGAAGCAAAACTACCCTCTTTGAATATGAGGCTAGACATAATTTAGGAGCTGGCCCAGAAATATACAGAGAATAGTTAAATGCTGTCAGATACAGATGAATCAAAAACTCACTGAACATCAGGAACCTTATGCTTTTCCAAAATTAGCACCCCTCAGCAAGATTTTCCCCCATCTCAAACGTGAGCCTGAGTTTTTATTATGGTTATTTCCCTCGGAGATGAAACATAGACCAAAGCAAAGCATGTCAGCTGGCATTTCCTAAAAATAACTCTCAAATCTAAGTTCCTCTCCTTAGTTTCGATTATCTGGGTTTATACTCACGCTAAAACCTTCTGAGAGTCAGAATGATTGAAGACATAGCCTCCAACAATCCACATTTTATTGTCATGGATGACAGTTTTGTGAGATGCTCTAGGAAGTTTTGGAAGAGTGTATTCCTCCCGGGTCCAAAATGACTGGTTTGCAGGAAGAGGAATTGAACAGCCAGGACCTGGGAAAAGAAGATTTCAAACATGTTTTTTCCAAAGCCTGTATTTCAGTTGGAAGTCAGTCTCCTGCTAGTGTTGTAGCTGGTTGCATTTAATATGAGACTAATTCCACATGTCAGTAGGTCTTTGCAAAGGAAAAATGTATGTTCAGGCCAAATCATAGCAGCCAATCAGGCTGGACGTGGCTGAGCAGCTCCACTGGACATGAGAACAAGGAGTTTTACATGTCCAAACAGATCAACTATGGCAACCACGCTTAAATTTGCTTTAGGTGCATAGGAATGAGGTTTGAAGGGATGCCTGCACACCACAGGCTGGTCCCACTTTAGATGGTGACAAAGTTGTTTTTAAAAGCAATCGTAAGAATCACAGAATCACAGACTGGTATGGGTTGGAAAGATCCCCTTCCAGCCCCCTGCCATAGACAGAGAAACCTTGCACTATCCCAGTTTGCTCCAAGCCCTGTCCAACCTGCCCTTGGACACTGCCAGGAATCCAGGGACAGACACAGCTGCTGTGGCCACTCTTTGCCAGGGTGTCATCACCCTCATTGTAAAATACTTCCTCCTTACATCTAATCTGAAACAACCCAGTTTCAATTTAAAGTCATTCCCCTTTGTCCTGGCACTCCAGGGCCTTGTCCAAAGTCCTTCTCCAGCTATCATCAAGGCCCTTTGGGCACTAGAAGTGGCTCTGAGGTCTCCCTAGAGCCTTCTCTTCTCCACACTAACATCCCCAGCTCTCCCAAACTGTCTCCAGAGCTGAGAGGCTCCTGCCCTTGGAGCCTCTCTGTGGCCTCCTCTCCAGCATATCCATCCTTCCAAATGAAGTGTGATCTTTTAAATTTTAAAAGCAGATACTCTGTTTGTAGTCAAAATGCTAATATTTGTCACATAGAACATTCCCAGGTACTCCCAATTAAACTGCCAGTTCCATACACAGAAAATGCTCCCCAAAAGTTCTGTATATTCACCAGGAGACTCACCTTGCCAGCCTGCAGAGCACAAACATGCTTTAGAGCCATTGGGGTTGCACTGGCCTCTCTCAGGTGCCCCACAGTTCTCCGGGCAGTAGGGAATGTCACAAGCCTCTCCCTTCCAGTGCTCGGCGCACTCACACTGCAGGGCCATGGTGCTGCTGTTGAGCCTGCACTCCCCTTGGCCAGAGCAGTTATTGGGACACATATTGAAACTGGGGACACAGCACAAAGCAGTTTGGCAGGAAGGAAGCAGATTCCCAAGAATTATTAACAAAGGCAAGAGTGACACTGAAGAAAGTTGACACAAATCTTTACAAACCAAGAGACAATCATCTGGTACCTGGTATGATGGACCGTAGAGATTTGTACTCAATTCCTACAAAACTGCTTCACTTCACAAATTAAACTCTCAGCTCCTCTGAGAAAATTACCAATATGATTTTTAGCCATTTGTAAGGCAAATGATTTGCCTTAAAACACCCAACAGTTAGTGAGGACTTTAATCAGAATATAAGGTTACTGTGGTGTCTGTGCAATCTATACTCAAACTGCTCACAATTAGGTGCTATTCTAGGATCTTCTTACCAAGAGAACAACTGGAGATGAAACTCAAGCAAAAGACGTGCCTGGTTTAAGTAATTTCTGATTTTATATCTGCAACGTATCTGAGGCAAAACCAGATACATCTTCGGTAAAGGTCCAAATTTTGAGATCATATTAGTTTCCAGACTCCAGTTTTTCTGGTATATCAACCAGAATCATTCACAGATGGGAATTACTACCCATTTTTCTCACTGTAATTGGCTCCAAGACATAATTTCACAAGTGTTTGTTGAGTCCCTACACCCAATAGTAACTATGAAGATTCTTATGTATCATTTAATCTACTTGCTGAAAAAAATGTTATGAGGAAGCCAAAGAACCAGAACACAAAGCAGCACTTGAAAATGGTTTGAAATTATTAAGAAAATGGAGAATTAAAAGAATATTGTTCTTGAAGAGAGTATTTTATTCCAATGGTGCAAAACCAACAGCTGGCAGTAGATGGAGTCTTGGTTTATGCAATCATTTGGACTTGGAAAACACTGCCTCTTCAGCTCTTCTGATTTAAGTAACATTGCAAAGGCTCCTCATCTTCTTATGGAGCTTTCAAGGGGCGCTGGATGCCCCCTATTTTTAAAGAATTCACTCTTATGTGGATTATTAAGCACATATTTATGTTCTTACTAAAGGTGAAAGCACCGAGACTTGATATTCAAAAACTAAGCTCCTTATTTTAAGAGAGACCCAATTTTTGCAAGTTGTGCAAGTTTTTCAGTTGTGACTGAAGTTTTCCCAGCTGTTTTTTCTGAAATGGGTGAGACTTTTGGCAGGTTATTCCCAAACTAAATCCCCCAGTGTGACACAAACATAACTTGCATCTGTAGAACCAAAAAAATGCGAAGCTCACGAGCCCTGCAGAAGCAAAACCTTCCACCTCTGTGAGTATGTCCACACATTTCCCTCAAGACAAAACCTTTCTAAAAGCAGCTGATGAATTAGGGAGCACACCAGAATTACTTTTAAAAAGCTCATCAATGAGGACTAAATACATGTCAGTGAACAGAAAGCATCCATCTGTTTAGAACATGAATGAAAGAATATAAAACCAGTCCAAAACAAAGAAGGGATTTGATCCAGGGATTGAATAAGAAAGCACAGCCCAAGGTAAGGATGCTCGAGAGCAGGTTCAGCCCAGTCTCTCAAGTGAAAAGTGTGGCTGATGGAAAAGTGTTTGTGCAGAAATATCCCTGCAGAACACTCAAGAGCACAGATGTGCACAAAACATCCATTCTTGTTGATTAGATATAATCAAACTGATATAATAACATAAAGTAAATAATAAGATGTCTTTTGGAACAAATATTTGTTCACACTTGCAATTGAAAAGTTACAACATTGAGGACATGCCACTTATTAGCTGTTGCAGGGGTACAACAAAGACAAAACTCTTCATTTCAGGTGTCTGCTCGTAATTACACACTTCAATGGCAATTGCTTATTTCAAAACAAAAGTGAAAAAAGGGGAAAACTCCTTTTGCTCAACCTTCAGCATTACTGTGGAGTGGTGCCACTTACTTATAGGTGATGTTAAACCCTGTGAGATTATAGGCAGCATCACTGAAGAAATGTAGAAGAGCATATCCAGAAGTAGCTACAACTTCGGGTACTGTTTCATTGCTGTCTTTCTCAGGAACAATAAGACCACTGGAAAAGTAAAAGAACAATATTAGAAGTGAAATAAAAGGGAGCAAAGCAACAAGAGTAAATACATCAGTACTTTAAATAAAATAATTTAATTTCAATAAAATAACTGAAATTTGATGTATTTCCATTATTTAAAGTATAAGATATTTGTGGAATCATAAATAAATGTATATGGAAAGTATTTAACCTAAGAAAACCTGAAGCTATCCAGAACAGCTTCAGGTAGTTATCCTTAATAGCAGATAGTTATCAAAAACCTTTCCCCTTGTTACTCAGCAATAAATTAAGCAAGTCCCATTCATAAAACAAGGTGGCATGTTTAGAAACAGAAATTACTGTGTCCCAGAAGAATAAAATCTGTATTATGAAATCAAACTAAAGATCTCCTCCTGACTGTGGGCTACACAAATGACTGGGAATGGCTGTGACAAATCAAGCAAGTACAGAGCATTTTGGTGATGTGTAGTTCACCTTCCAGACACCCAGTTCACATGCTTAGACTTGGAGAATGCACCCAAATCAGAACAGTTAAATAAACCATGCTTCTATCCAATTCCTTTCTTGATCATTTTCACCTGAAAAAATCTATAGCAGTGAGGTTAACAATTTACAATAGCAGATAAAGGATTACTCCATTCAATTTTGGCTTGCTGCCTCTTGGGTTCCCTTTCTATGAGAAATATGAACAGCCAGACATAGAATCACAGACTTGTTTGCATTAGAAACTTAAACCAGAGATTTAAAGCTCATCTCATCTCACCCCCTGCCATGGGCAGGGACCCTGTCCACTGTCCCAGGAGCTCCAGCCCCAATGTCCAGCCTGGCCTTGGGCACTGCCAGGGATCCAGGGACAGCCCCAGCTGCTCTGGGCTCCTGTGCCAGGCACTGCCCACCCTGCCAGGAACAATCCCTGCCCAAGATCCCAGCCCAATCTCCCCTTTCCCAGTGGAAGCCATTCCCTGGCTCCTGTCCCTGCAGCCCTTGGCCCCAGTCCCTCTCCAGCTCTCCTGGAGCCCCTGCAGGGACTCTCAGCATTCCCTGCATTTTGCCCTTCTCCAGGGGAACATTCCCAGCTCTCCCAGCCTGGCTCCAGAGCAGAGGGGCTCCAGCCCTGCAGCAGCTCCGGGGCCTCCTCTGGACTCTCTCCAGCAGCTCCACGTCCTCCTGCTCTTGGCCCCGGGGCTGGGGCAGCTCTGCAGGTGGGGCCTGACCTGAGGGGCTCCGGGACACAATTCCCACCTTTCCTTTGGGATCAGCCCAGCCTGGGGCAGCTCTGCAGGTGGGGCCTGACCTGAGCAGGGCAGAGGGGCAGAATCCCCCCTCCCCTGCTGCCCACGCTGGGATCAGCCCAGGGCATGAGGGGCAATTCTGGGTCCCAGCCCACAAGGCCAGGGCATGTCCAGTTTCTTACCCACCAGCATCACCAAGTCCTTCTCCCCAGGGCTGTCCTCAATCTCTCCATCCCCCAGTCTGTTCTCACACTTGGGATTGCTCCAGTCTGATGCAGGATCTTGCACTTGGCCTTGTTGAATCTCATGAGGTTCCTACAGTGCCATTCCTTGAGCCTGTCCAGGTCCCTCTGGATGCCATCTCATCCCTCAGGCATCTCAACTGCACCACATCTTCCCATCATCCCTTCTTTTATAAGCTCCACCTAACTCATTATATCCATGTTTGTTGTCTTTTCTGTCATAGCAGCCTGTTACGCTCTCAACTCCCACCTCATTCTTTGCTTCGCACTTCTGGATGACTTTGGCTGTTTCTCTCACCCTTCCAGGCTCTCTGAGATCCTCCAGCCTTTTCGTTTTCCAAGACTGGCAGAGAGAAGCAAAGATGGTGGGCAAGACTATCTACAGTATTCCAGACACACTACAGATTCATATAATGGTTTGTCAAAATAATTGGAGTAAACTGACAAACTAAAATGAGCTTTGAAAAAGCTTCCTACCTGTTTACCTATTGTACTAAATCCTTCGTATCTGAGAGGGAATGTTTATTCTTCATTTAACGGAAGTCTGACAAAACCAAAACGAAAAGGTTGATTCCTCCCTCATACAGAACACATCACAGTGGGCACAAATTCAAAGTCTACTGCATTTATGTTTTTAAAAGCCTTTATCCATGTACAGCACATTGTCTACCACCCCCTGTTCACAGTCAGCTGCTATTTTCCTGTACAGATCCATCTTTCCCATGCCTCACACCCATTTTCAAAGGCAAAGTCAAAGCTCTGTGACAAGCAGAGACTTCCAGTTGCAGAGCAGAGCGTGTCAGGCAGGGAAATAGAGGCGGCTCCAGCCGCTTTCCCAGGAAAACAGCCCAGCCTTGTCCAATGCCCTGCGACTCCTGAGTATCCAAGGCCACCATCAACTAAAAAGCAATAATGAAAAGAATTTCCCCCCAAAGAAGAACTTCCTTTTCCTCTTTTCACATCTATCTGGAATAGAAAGCAAATGCACTTGAAGTTTCCTAGGACAGAGTAAATGAGTTTATCTGCCCAAGGAAATCACTCCCAGCTATCCACAGCACCCATTAATACCACCCAAAAAGCACTTTTTTGTGACTTGAATCTTTCTAACCCCATGATAGAACTGTGTGTTCCAAGAACAGAATAGACACCCAGTGATCCTCTTTGCTATAATTTTTGGGGTATTTGCACCAAAACCAGCAGATGAACGAGCTACCTACAGCAGGATCACACTGCAAACTGCACTACAGCCCTACCTACACAACAAGTCCTATGGTAGACAAAAAGATACCCTACATTTTACCAACACACCATAAAATCACTGCAACCTGATCCCATGTTTTGGCTAAACAACTCCAGCACATCTGCTCATATTTCTTTATGAGAAAGCCAAATTTCTCCCTGGTGCTCATTTGCTTCTCAAGGATATGGGATTAAACACAAAATTAATTCTCTTTTCATGTCTCTGGAAGAGGTGCCTTGTTTCCTTCACATTTGAGACTTCTGAAGTTTCCCTCTCCCAAAAGACCATCCCCCACAAAACCAAAGAACAAAAAGCCTAACAAACTTCTTGTTTGGTTCATAATACTCCTTTGTAATGGACACGATAGGACAGTACATCTCAGGATAGCAAACATTTGAAAATAATTTCGGTAAGGCAAACTGCAGGTCAGGGACAAGAAAAAAATTGCTTTGTTCTCATTTCTTCTTCAGCACTTACCACTAATATTACAAGGCAAAGTAAGTGGAAGGCAAGACAAAAATTCCCTTCAATAATCTTTCCTAATAAAAGGACTATGACTACACAGTGCTTTGATTTCTCATGGAAATCTCAAATTTGGGATTTGTTTGACAAGAACACAGGTACCTCCGTAACAATGCTTGCATCCCACTTACTCCCTGTTTGTATCTTTTTCTGGTGATTCATGTGTAAATAACTAAAAAGGATGTTACTCCACCCACACAAATTTAAAACAGTCTAAGAAAACTTAATCATAGAATTGTCTGGGTTGGAAGAGACCTTAAAGGTCATCTAGTCAAACACCTGCCATGGGCAGAGACACCTTCCACCATACCACCATACCAGGCTGCTCCAAGTCCCATCCAACCTGGCCTTGAACATTTCCAGGGAGAGGGCATTTTTATTTCTTTCAGAGAAAACCATGAAGAGAACACAACACAGTGGGAATGATCAGATCCCTGAAAGGCTGAACCTCAAAAATAGTGAATAAATCAGCACGCACCCAGCATCATATGGAATAAACAGAAGCACAAACAGGATTTACATCTGCCATGAAAAACAATCCAACAGGCAGAATCAGAATGATAAAGGATTATGCAAAACATCCTCTAAATTATGATCCAGAATCTCTAAGCAACTCAACTCCGGCCAAGATTAGCATGTTTCACAACATGCTGCTTTTATTTCCTTTCTTAAGGTTTCAAAACATTTTGCAACCATCTCTACTCCAAAGCAAACAAACACTCCTACTCAGCTCAGCTGCCCAGTGACACCCAGGGAATGGCAAACCTCTGCTTTGGACTGAAATAACATCTGTTTTCTGTACTCTGGATTGGTGAAGTCAGTGGCAGAAAGTAAAACAGTATCAGAGAATCAACAAAATATATAATGTCCTGAGTTGGAAGAAACTTCAAAGATCCTCTTGTTCCACCCCAGCCATGGCAGGGACAGCTCCCCCTGTCCCAGGAGCTCCAGCCCCAGTGTCCAGCCTGGCCTTGGGCACTGCCAGGGATCCAGGGGCTGCTCTGGGCTCCTGGGACAGCCCTGCCCACCCT
>NW_015379265.1:81045-81887 GCF_001522545.3 Parus major | reverse complement strand
CCCATCCAGCCCTGCCCTCTGGCACTGGGAGCCATTCCCTGCTCCTGTCCCCAGTCCCTCTCCAGCTCTCCTGGAGCCCCTGCAGGCCCTGCAAGGATTTTGCCCTTCTCCAGGGGAACATTCCCAGCTCTCCCTGACTTAATAGCAGGGAAGCTCCAGCCCTTGAAGCATCTCTGTGGCTTCCTCTGGACTTGCTCTAGCAGCTCCAGGTCCTTCTGCTGTTGGAAGCCCCCGAGCTGGATACACATTCCCATGGCAGCAAGGTCAGCTGTAATTTCTGGCAAAGAATTGAGGGGATAGAAGGAAAAAATAGAGGAGGGTCAACCATACGATCTATGTATGAGGAGAGGTAAAAGGAGTGAGGTTTCTTTAACTTCAAGGAGAGACAGATGAAGAAGGGTGAAACCTATATTTTGACCTCAACTACCTCAGGAGAGATTAGAGAGAAGGGAATACCAGAGATTCACAAGAAAAGGACAAGAGGCAACACACAAGTCGCAGCAAGAGACTGTGGCTAGACATTAATATTAGATTAACTTTTTATCGTTATTTTAACACCAATCTCTGGACCACTGACTCAGAGGATCAACAAGATCTCCATCCTAAAGATGAATTCAGACCTTGACTGGACAAAGTGTTGGGCAAAGGGCTCTGATGGTCACCTTGCCTTGAGAGAGGGATCAAACTTTTCCAACCCAACTCACCCCTACACTTGAATTTGGGTGCTCAAGTGCCATATTGGCAAGTAACAAAAGGATGGTGAGCTGATCATGTATATATACAAGATAGATATATAGATAGAGGGATAGAGAGATGGATGGATGATGGATGATGGATGGATG
>NW_015379265.1:11663-80355 GCF_001522545.3 Parus major | reverse complement strand
GATGGATGATGGATGGATGATGGATGATGGATGAATGGATGGATATTTCAGGAAAAATATCTTTTGAACAAACATAAATGAGCATCAGAAGGTCAAGAAAACAAAATAAGAGCAGTGAAGGAAGTGAAGGTTCAGGGAACTGCTGTAAAAAGCAAGGGAGGGACCAAAAACTGACTTCAGAGAGAAAGGAATTTACAGTGTTTATCAACAAACTCTGAAAGCTTACAAGGTCAAACTGTACAAAGCTCAGTCTTGCAAATCTCCTGGCAGGGTGCAAAAATAATGAACAAGGAAATATGGTTATGGTAATAATAAATTTAATATAACCCAAGTAATTTGAGAAAATATGAACACTGCTCTTAAAAAATTCCCATGCATTTATTTTGTATTAGAGAAAGGTGCTTTTCAACAGATGCTTTCTGGTACTTTACCAAAATGAGAAGCACCTGCCATTTTCTGAACATGGATTACTGAACACCACAGCTCACTGCTAATGAAGTTAAATTCAAAAGTCATCTAAAGAAACAATTAAAATAAAATAATTGGGTTTTTTTCCTACCTCAAAAACATTATTGTAGTAAGCTCATGTTTGCTTGTCCTCACGCTCAGGCTTCCTGATTTACAGAAGATTTCCCAGTTTAAATAACTTTTAATGCTGTGAACTACTTATAACTTAAATTTTAAAGGCCTATTATTTTTTGGAAAACTCACAAGAAATGGCAGGCACAAATCATCATTTCACCTTTTCACCAGTGTATTAAAAAATAGCTTGATTAGAACAAAATGACATTGGGTCAAGATGACATTTCTTCCTCTTCCTGCACATCAATCAAGGCATGATACCAGGAGAGCACTTCCAAGTGGCATTGCCACATTTTTGGAAGTTTTGACAAGAGAAAGGTTGTTCCTTCTTCAAATGAGGTGTCCTGTTTTGACCTCACATTAGTCTGAAACTTTACAGGAAACATTTTTTCACTCCAAAACAACTCTACATTTGCAGTTGAAGACCAAAAACACCACGTGGTGGTTTGAATTTTTATCAACTTTTCCTCGGCTCATCTTCTCTCATAGATACTACAAGGATTTTCTAGAAAAAACACTAAGTATTTTTAGACCCTCATTTCACAAATGAGAGGAAACCCAGCAGAAGGTTAATTCTGGAAATAGTTACACAGCCATTTGCAGCAAGCAGGCTCCCAGGGGAACCGTTAGTTTTTTTCCATAGATAACTTGGGATTATTTTCCTAATTTCAGTTTAAAGAATAAAAATTTTAAGGTGGTGACGTCACTGCCAGACTGAAATAAAGAAAAGCATATGTTATGTTTAGGTCTCAGCATGAAATGTCGATTGTTCACCAGCATCAACACTGATCTCTCATCACATGGACAAGCCAAATACCTGTAACCTACTGGCAGAATGGATACTTCTACACATCAAGGGGACATTTGACATGGGATGGAGAGACAAGACACAGGGAATGGCTTCCCACTGCCAGAGGGCAGGGAGAGATGGGACATTGAAAGGAATCCTTCCTCATGATGGTAGTGAGGCCCTGTCCCAGGTGCCCAGAGCAGCCCCTGGATCCCTGGCAGTGCCCAAGGCCAGGCTGGACACTGGGGCTGGAGCTCCTGGGACAGTGGGAGCTGGCCCTGCCCTGGCTGGGATGGCACTATATGAGCTTTAAGATCCCTCCCAACCCAAACCATCCTGTGATTCTATGCTTTTACAAGGTTGATCCATCATTGATGCTCCTGAACATGCTCCAAGTAACTAAAAATTTTGAAGTTTAAGGTATAGAAAAGATAAAAATAATTCTATGCCATGTCTACAACACTAGCTGGCTTCTGCCCTTCTGTCTGCATTGACACAGTACAAGTTTAACTTATAAATCATGTTCAAACCCATAAATGGGGCACTTTTCTCCTCTCAAAGGAGCCTGCACACCAAATCATCTGCAGCCCACAGAGATGACAATAATTTATTTTTTTTTTGTCCCTCAAAGAATCAGAATTTGGAAATGAAAACATAATACTTCCATGCTAGAGTGCAGTGACATGACTGTTCATTGTAAAAGCAAAAGACAACTCCTTAATTGTTTATGCTGACAAACAGCACACAAAAGGACACTGGCTATATGTGCTGCACTTGCAGCATTACACACTTGGATTACTGGATCATATTTACAGTGTCAGAAGCTACATTTAAGTCAGGCTCTAAGTTAAGAAAATACCACTGGCTACAGTTAAGAGTCTTACCAAGGGGAACTTACCTAAAAGCTGCCAGTAAGGGAGCATAAATTGAGTCTCCATCATACACATACAAATGGTCCCAGCTGCACTCTGTGGCAAAGTGATTGAATCGAAGCCTGAGGATTGTGTTTGGCCTGTAAAGAAAAAAAAAAAAAAAAATAAAAGAAAAGAACACAAGCGTCTAGGATCTCTCCAACAGCATTGCCCTTAAATTCAGATGAAATCCCTGTTCATCCTAATCAAATAAATTTTTAAAATGTCAGCTTGCCAGAGTTCCCTCCTTCCCACAGAAGGAGAAGTCTTTAGGGCATTATTCTACAAATGACTATTTTTGGATAGGTATAACAATCTACTCTGGGCCTTTGGAAAAGACCAGCAGGTGGAACTCAAGGATAATGTCCTGCTTAAAGAAAAGGTACAAAGGGTACCTCTGACTTGAGAACTGAGCATCCTATGGAGTCATAGGGGTTTGCTGCTATTTGAATAGCCTGACAGCTGTAGAGCAGAATGAAATTGTCAATCAATAAAGGCTCAGACCACAAACAAAAAGAGTCTCTTTGCAACAGCCAACAACGGTTAGCAGACAGCCCTCATCTGCCCAATCACATGGGCCTCAGGCTCCATGGAGCTCATCTGCCTTGTTCACACTCCTGGGAAAAATAAAAAGGACTCCCCTAGGATGAGAACACAGCACAGACAACAGCCAAGAAAAATCAGGAACAGTACAGAAAGGAAATGAGAACACTAAGGAACTCATGGCTTATTTTGTATCTGAATTTCTCCAGTGTCTTCAAAGGCTTGCTAACACAGATTGTACCCTCTCCTGCTAACCTCAAAGCTCTCTGCACAGTGGAATGCCAGCAACGAGGTGAGGGCACTCAGAACTGAACAGTTTTGCAGGCATTGCTTTCCAGTTTCACTTCTGGCAGCAAGCTTAGACTCTCTTCACACGACTGCATATTTCAGCTGGTTTAATCAGCATGATTATCTCTTTTCTGTTTACCACCATGCCCTGACAGCAGGGTATAAACACTCACAGGCAGGAAAAGGACTCCAACGTAAATGCTCAGCTATGGAATAAGAAAGAACATTTCTGTCTTTCCAAGCAAGAAAGATCTCACTTCAGACCCCACAAAGTGGTGGTTCCCCAGGAAGCCTCTCAGTAGTAGTAATTATAGGCTGGAAGAGCAGCTTTGGTGACATTATTGAGGGCTCATGAGAAGCACTTTGCTTCTGATAAAAATATGAGTCACGATATCCTTTAAAAACAGAAGTTATGAGGGTTAAGCTGGCTGTGCTGGGATTGCTGAAGCTGTTTTGTCTACAATAATGCTCTTGTGAAACATTTTTTAATTATTTGTAATTGCAAACTGTCTGCTGTATTCCTATTAACTACACAAATTAAAAGGTGCAGCCACTGGGAGCACCCAACTTTTGCTCTTAACCACCTCAAACAAATGGGCTCTTAATAAAGTTAATATTGAGTGGCTGCCTCTCAATTTCATCATTCTGGATAGTTTTATGGAGCAGCTTAGCCCTCAGTTTTGAGCACTTTAAGAGCTGAGGAATTAAACTTCCTCAGCTCAAATAAATGTCTGAACCAGATACAGTGAATAATTCCTTGTATTTGTCCTAGTTTAGGGCAAATTAGGAAGGAAAACTCCAAATGGGGATTTCCCCAGGGAAATGCCCCTCCCCACCAACTGGTCCGGGAAAAGGAAAAAAAAAAATTCCTTGGAGAGAAGTGGAAAAAGCTGTTTATTTAACAGAAATTGAATAATATTAAATACTAAAACCTCTTGCTGTTCGATGGAATGGCAAATTTAGGAAGAAAAGGTCCTTTTCATGCTTGGCTCACTCAGGTTCTTATCAGTCTCTCCAGCGCTGGAAAGTGCTCAGGCCCCGGTGGGCCACAGGCCTGAGCTCCCGGGGTTTGGCTGGGTGTTCAGTCCAGAGCAGGCTTGCACAGATCCAAGAAAATTGGAAAAAAAACAAAGGTCCAGGGAGCTCCTCTGCCTCAGCTAGCTAAAGCTAACTAAAAGCCAGAGAGAAGCTCTGTCCCGCTGTCTGTCCATGCTGCAGACACCACAGTCCAGGAGCGAGATGTGTGGGAGTGATGTTTTTCTTTAACACAAACTGTGGCTTCTTCTTCCCCCTCTCTTGCTCTCAAAGCCAGTCTTAAAGGTGCAGAACTTAATATATAACATAAATCAGACAATTGGGGATACCAGTATCATAAAGTCACACCAGGACATTCCTCCTAACTCATCAGACCTCCCAAAGAACCATATAGTGGTCTGGGTTGGAAGAGACCTACACAACTATCTTGTTCCACCCCCTGCCATGTACCGGTGCTCCAAGACACATCCAGTCTGTCCTTGGGCACTTCCAGGGATCCAGGGGCAGCCCCAGCTGCTCTGGGCACCTGGGACAGGGCATTAAACCCACCCTGCCAGGAACAATCCCTGCCCAAATCCCACCCAGCCATGCCCTCTGGCACTGGGAAGCTGTTCCATGTGTCCTGTTCCTCCAGCCCTTGGCCCCAGTCCCTCTCCAGCTCTCCTGGAGCCCCTGCAGGGACTCTCAGCATTCCCTGCATTTTGCCCTTCTCCAGGGGAACATTCCCAGCTCTCCCAGCCTGGCTCCAGAGCAGAGGGGCTCCAGCCCTGCAGCAGCTCCGGGGCCTCCTCTGGACTCTCCAGCAGCTCCACGTCCTCCTGCTCTTGGCCCCGGGGCTGGGGCAGCTCTGCAGGTGGGGCCTGACCTGAGGGGCTCCGGGACACAATTCCCACCTTTCCTTTGGGATCAGCCCAGCCTGGGGCAGCTCTGCAGGTGGGGCCTGACCTGAGCAGGGCAGAGGGGCAGAATCCCCCCTCCCCTGCTGCCCACGCTGGGATCAGCCCAGGTCTCAGGGGCTTCTGGGCTGGGTCATGTCCAGCTCTCACCCAGCAGCACCCCCAAGTCCTTCTCCCTAAGGCTGCTCTCCATGCCTCCATCCTCAGATTCTTCTGAGACCAGGCCCTGCCCTGACCCGGCTGCAGGACCTCGCACTCGGCCTTGTTGAACCTCATGAGGTTCACACAGTCCCATGTCTCCAGCCTGTCCAGGTCCCCTTTGATGCCATTCCTTCCCTTCAGCATCTTGACCACACCATATGGCCTGGTGTCCATTGGCAAATTTGCTAAGGGTGCCTTGATCCCAATGTGCATGACAGCAACAGTCACGTTAAACACAGGGAGAAGTCTGAGGAAAAGTGCCCTCTGGGACTGTAGTAAATTCTGATCCTCCAAGATACAAAGAGGCCTCAGTTTGCAGTGTCCAGTACAAGTTCACATCTCACATGACTTATACCAATTCAGAGACCCCTCTACCTGTAGATTCAGAGTACAACATGGAATGTGCCTGAGCACTCAGATGTTATCACACAGCATCATATCTGACCATGGAAGAGTTTTGGAGACTAAACAAATGGATCTTACAGTCCTGGCACCAGCTTGGTACTATCAAAAACACATTTTTACAAGTGAGATACTCTGAACTGCTGCACCATCTATCAGATGACAGAGGACAGACATTAAATATGCTACTCCTATAAAACCTGTGCAAGATTTTTCTGTTAACAGTATAAGGATCAAATATAGGAAGGGCAGTAAAGTAAGGGGAAAGATCTGAGGGACTTCTCCCAGTTTAGAAAACCCTTGTAATAAAAGGTCAGTGGCTCCTCTGAAGTCTCATGGCTCAGTGAGTAAAGAAATATCTGAAGTTCATCACTACAGAAACTGATTCTGTAGTGAATAAACGCTTTCAGAGCTTTCTCTTGTTTCTCATACTACTGAAAAGTCCCATGCATAGTGAATCCCATCATCTGAATGGCTCGCTATGATATCAGTAAGTAATCCACAGTCCTTCATTATTTATGGAAGTGCACTGATTTTTGTTTACCACATGCTGTTTCAACACAAACTTCTTAATCAGAAGTCAGTTTGGAGGGCTCAGCTGCACAAAAACTTAATTTACCAAGAACAATTAAGTGTTGCCCTACCTAGCTTTTAGAATAGCCAGAAAGAATCATGAGACCTAAAAATATTTAGTGCAGATAAAACTCACCTAGAAGTCCCAATAAAGAACACAAAATCCCAAGCTGCTTCCAACACTCACCTTCCTTCAATGAGCCAGGTGCATTTTGTCTTGTATTTGTAATTTCCAGGCCCATCTGTGACATACCCTGAAGGTTCAGTGAGTCTGCAAACAAAAACACAAAGACAAGCATTAGTGTCCAATGGTTTTAAACATTCAGAAATGATTCCCTAAATTTTGAAGACCCGCTATTAGATTATTATTTACTTAAGAGCCACTATAAACAAACCAACTACAGCACAACAAAACCCAGCTGGGAGTCCCCTGTTGAATTCTCTGTGCAGGCCTTCTGATGATTGTTCCTCGAATGACATCTTGAAGGACATCACTTCAGATTGCTGTCGTGGTTCCAAACCTATATGTATGGATATACCACCTAGCCAGCAAAAGGAATTCCCCAAAAGAAGCTAAAATTATTCCTAAACTTTATATTTACACAAACCGGACCATTCTTGCATGCAGTTTAGATGAAGTCCACAGCGCTCTCTCTCACTCATACTCTCACTCATTCTGTATTTGACCCTCCACAAACTCCTTGACATCTTCCTGAATGGAGGCCTGATCCCCAAGCCACATATTTGGAAGTGATCAAGGCCAAGTTGGGTTGGGCTTGGAGCAACCTGGTCTAAGGGAAGGTGTCCCTGCCTATGGCAGGGGGTAGAATGAGATGGGCTTTAAGGTCCCTTCCACCCCAACAAGTCTGTGATTCTATATTATCAACATCTGCAAATTCTATACCAGCAAAAGACAAAACTAAGAGCAAAACCATTGGGATATACATTCCTATCTCACATGAATTAGTCAAAATATTTCAGATTAGTTCTAACAAACTTTTGAAGTACTGCAGAAACTGCTGAAAAGAAATTACAAGAAAGGATGGCAGCAAAAGACAGTAGCACCTGAAGGTGCCCAAACACCACATTCTGGTAGAGGGCATGCTGGCACCAAACAGGATTCCTTCCTAGGCAAGTTACAAACTCCATCGTGGGCACACGGCTGGAGCAAATCACAGCCCTCAGGCAAAATTCAACTGTCCTACTTACAACACAACTTTAAAACAAAAACACTCTAAATTTAAATTTGGCAAAAGGAGAAGAAAGCAAGATCAGAAGTCCCCTAAACCAGTGTCTTGGAACTATCACCACTCCCCAGTGATCTGTTAATGTTAATGTCTCACTTTTAAAGATACTTTGGCTGAGTCAAAAATTATTTTCCATACTGTTTTCCATCAAGCATTTTTAGGGTTGATCTCTGCTTCAAATTAAAAAGGCAAAATCCACAGATTTTTAAAAACTACCTTCCTCTGTCTATAAATGAATTTATTATAATACTTTTCAACCTGAGAAATTGAGCTGAAGATATTTTAAAGCCAATTACTGAAGCTCTGCAAGAAATGGACATTCAAGCAAGGGAAGAAAAATCTCAGACTTTTGGATGCGTAAGAAGCATCAGACCTTCTGTGGAGACACAGATGTAGGTGTAAACAGGGATTAGATTAAAAAAAAATACACATACAGAAGGTATAGATTTAGGCTGGACATTGGGCAGGGATTGTTCCTGGCAGGGTGGGCAGGGCTGGCCCAGGTGCCCAGAGCAGCCCCTGGATCCCTGGCAGTGCCCAAGGCCAGGCTGGACACTGGGGCTGGAGCTCCTGGGACAGGGGGAGCTGGCCCTGCCATGGCTGGGCTGGGACTGGATGGGCCTTAATGTCCCTTTCAACCCAAACCATTCCATGATTACGTGACTTATATTTCTTTTACAACTTCGACCTCTTTGAAAATTCAAACCACTTATCCACCAACTAGGAATTCACCAAACCAAATGAAACTTCCATGTTACTGGAGGCAGTAACATCTAGTCTTTTTGTCTAAAAATTCGTCCTTTTGAATAGAATATCCATGGAAAAGCTGTGAATCAAACAGTATCAACACTGATAGAACTTTGCCTGCACAAAGACCAGAGATTCTGAAAACCTGAGCAAGTATCTCAAGCTAAAAACAATCTCATGCCATGTGGCAAGCTCTCAGGAGCCTCTGCTCATAGACGGCTTGCAACAATTTTATCTGGAAATAATAATTACTTCATTCACCATAGAAATGCTACCAAAAGTGATATTAAAAAAAAAATAATCCTGTTAATACTGTAACCCCAGGGATGTCGCCATTTCAACATCAATGTAATTCAATGAAGTTTCAGCAAAACACTGGATTTAGTTTTAAAAATATAAGTCAAACTTCTTTGATATGCTATTAGTAAAAACTTATCCGTAAGTTTCTCAGACTGCTTACTAAACTTCCTGCCGTTATGGATGAATGAGAGATATTAAAAATCTATAATAAATCAGAGTTGACATATCTGAAAGGAAAATAAATAGGAATTAAGTTTTCACTGTCTGCACTGCCTGGCTAGAGCAGGGCAGCAGCATCCATTTCTTCTATAAACACTCTTCTAGACAGAAATAAATCTTCAGCACAAAAGCAAACTGAAATTAGAATTTCATCTTTCCATTTAATACAGAAAGCTCAACTGATCTCCAAGCTCCAGTAGAAAAGCACAGTCCCCTGTTCCCCATGCTCAGTGCTGTCTGTGTCACACACGACACAGGGCGGGGGGTTTGGATAACTGGGACATGTCCTACACAGTGCTTTGGATTTGTCTGCAAGCAGAGACTTGGGAAGGGAACACGTGAGTAAATCCAGAAGGAAAAAGACTCCAGGAATGAGGGACTTGGATACGGAAAGTTTTCCTGACATCCATCAGGCCACTCTCACGGAGAAGGCTCAAACTGACACCAGCAGGCTCGGGGGTCCTTGGCCCCAGAAAGTTTTGGTTGTATTTGTGATGTGGGGGTCAACAAGGCCAAGTGCCAGGTCCTAAACTTGGCTCAGCAACCCCTGCAGCTCCACGGGCAGAGGGGCTGGGAAGGCCCTGGGAGTGCTCTGACAGCTTCTGGACAATGAACCCAGGTGGGCAAGGGACCACTGGAGGCCGCTGGTCCCTGGGCTGTGCCAGCTCTGGGGTGGCAGCAGGACCAGGGCAGTGCCCGTCCCCTGTGCTGGGGAACCTCCAGTGCTGGGACAGCTCTGGAGAGCCCTGGAGGGGCTGGAGCGTGGCCAGGGAAGGGAATGGAGCTGGGAAAGGGCTGGAGAATTCCTGAGGGAGCTGGGAAGGGGCTGGAGAATTCCTGAGGGAGCTGGGAAGGGGCTGGAGAATTCCTGAGGGAGCTGGGAAGGGGCTCAGGCTGGAGCAAAGGAGGCTCAGGGGAATTTCTGGCTCTGCACAAGTCCCTGGCAGGAGGGGACAGCCGGGGGGGATTTGGGATCTGCTCCCAGGAACAGGGACAGGAGGAGAGGGAAAGGCCTCAGGGAAGCTCAGGGTGGATTTTGGGGAAATTCTTTCCTGGAAATGTTTGTCCAGCCCTGGCCCAGCTGCCCAGGGCAGGAGTGGAGTGCCCTTCGCTGGGGGAATTTAAAAGACCTGTACATGTGGCACTTAGGGACATGGGCAGTGGTGGCCATGGCTGTGCTGGGTAACAGCTGAACTTGCTGGTCTTAGAGGGCTTTTCCAACCTAAACAATTCTGTGACTCCATGGTAATTTTATGATTCAGATGTAGAAATCAGACAGCAGCAAATATGGGAAGGCATCAAATACCACTTGACTTTGCAAACTTGGTGAAACATATGGCTGCTACATAAGAAGTGCTTTCGTACTGCCTGAGTGTTACATCTCCTGCTCTGCAAGGAGCAGCTGCTACACCCTAAAAAACAAGTCAGGTCCTGTACTACAATACTTACAAGGCACTAAACTACAACATCAACTTTAAAATTTCCAGGGTAGAAAAAAACAACTGCAAGGATCTATTCACAAAACTCAGATTAAAAAAATACCTAAGTGTACTGCATAAATACATATGTATACACACAATACTGAAGGCTTGTTTCAAACTTCACTGTTCACAACAGTGCTGTGTACACTAAATTTTTCATTGATTTCCAAGTGGACTGCAATATATAAGAACCAAAGGGAAAGGAGAGAGTTAGGGAGATGAACATACAGTCCACATATTCAAAGAGCTCCAACCTTGAGTGCAGTCTATTCCAGCTTTTTTAAAGGAAAAGACAAAAGAGAAGCAATGACAAGGATGAAGATTTAACAAAAAAGAACTTTGAAGATAAATACTTTATGAAAAAATATTCTGCATATTTAATTATTCCCCACTCATTCTAGGAGCCCCTGCAAAGCACAAAACCAACACAAGAAAATCAGGCAGCCATCAATGGTATCTCCTGGGTAAACAGCCAAATCTGATATTGGAAATCACCAGAAAAATCCATGGGTTTTTTAATAATAATGTGAGTAATACTAGCAGCATATATTTTTCAAATACAAATCAGTTCCTCCGTAGACAGGATCTGCACAAGGCAAAGCCTCAAAGCTGTCAACTAACTACTGTATAATGAATGTAAAGCAAGCCTGTTGCTTGTGAGTACAAAAACTTACAAAAAGTACCTTAGAATTTAGAATTAAATAACTTTGCAGCACTTACTTCAAAGCATTGTGACATTAAAGGTACATTATATGCTGGCAACTTTTGAATATGAAGGGTTTTGAATATATTTATTTTCCACAGAAGTATTAATAAAAAAAAAATGCAGCTTGCCTTTCCTTCATTACTCACCAGAAAAGGTAAGCAAGCTGGTTTGGTTTATAAAACACATTCAAATTAAACCTCTAAGTGGTCATCACTGGATCTCAAAATGGGTTTGTATTACTTTCAGTTAGACTGCAGTGACACTGACAGTGAAGACTTACCAGCATCTTGTCTGGAGAAGTTTCACAGCCTTTTCAGTAAAAAATACCCCAACCAAATAATAAGAAACCAATAAAAAACAGCAAAAAAACTAAACAAGCAAGCAAATAAAAACAAACAGTCAAAACCACCAAACAAACCCAAAAGCCCCTTGCCCATCCTAGTTTTGAAGCTGCTAAATCTAGAGACTGATGCAAGCAATGAATTTTCCTCCTTTCTTCCTCCTCCTTCCCAAGTGCTCAAGCACTTCACAATTAAAAGTGATTGTTCTGGGTATATTTGGAATTGAAGGCACAGAGAAAGGGCTGTTACAGCTTCTTCCAGAACAAAAGCTTTCTGTCCTAAATTGATTAATAATTTGACTTTGTTCATGTTCTCACTAAAAGCACTGAGGTTAAAGGACATATATTATAAGCAAATGCTTTAATTTATAGGCATGGAATAGTGATCAGGCACACCAGGGATGAGAGAAGCAGATAAACAATTCTAATGTAGAACAGCTAAATCCCTTCTTCTGCCACCTCAGTTTCACACCACAGGTAAAGCTGGGAAGATGTAATTAATTACAGGCCAGGTCTCACAGACGAAGGTAAAACATTACTGCAAAATCCACTTTGATAAGGATTTTACTTATGCAGCAAGAGGTACCTAAAACAAAGATAATGAACTACTCCAGGTGTTCAGAGAATTCTCTCCTCCTCTCTCTTTCATGTCTCCTGAGAAAAAAGTGCTCAAGATGAACAAACTCATGCAAAAGTCACTGCTGCAGTGTAATCATGGAAAACCAAACGCTTTAGGTTGGGAGGGACCTTAAAGCTCATCTCGTTCCACCCCGCTTCCACTGTCCCAGTCTTCTCCAAGCCCCAGTGTCCAGCCTGGCCTTGGACACTTCCAGCTTCTCTGGCCACCCTGGGCCAGGGCCTCCCCACCCTCCCAGGAAAGAACTTTTTCCTCACAGTAAAGATTTTTATCGTAATAATTAAGATACATCATTTAAAAAAAAAATAAAATTGAATTATAAAAATAATTAAAATTACCTAACCTCAAGACTAAGACAACAGAAACTGTGAAGGAAAAGCTGGTTTCTCTCCACCAATTCCATTTCCCCACATCAGAAGCGCTGAAAAAAAAAAAACAACCCAGAACTGTGTTGCATCCCAAACAACACCAGCACTTCCCCACTGCTTCAAAACCATCATTTA
The DNA here is from genome assembly GCF_001522545.3 of Parus major. Lineage (NCBI taxonomy): Eukaryota > Metazoa > Chordata > Aves > Passeriformes > Paridae > Parus > Parus major. Next base: position 67,954 of record NW_015379265.1, on the reverse strand, counting down.
TAGACACTGCCTTGTGATCCAACTGCATTTGCCACACCAGAAACACGCTGGAGCTCCACTCTTGTTTGTGCCTCTAAGTTTTAAAGTCAAACTGAAAACATCACAAGTTTAGGTCCCTGCATCTTCTCCTGTTTCTTTATTCCCAGCCTCATCTCAGAGACCCCAAAGCAGCATTTATTCACTGCATAACCTCAGCTTTATCTCTGCTGAACCAACCAGCCAAGCTGCACTGCAAATGCCAACATTACTGTTTACTACAGATTTTTCCCCCATTCAAACTTACTGGGTAAAACAATGAATAAAAGAATTATCATTATTATTATTATTATTATTATTGTTGTTGTTGTTGTTGTTGTTGTTGTTGTTATTATCACACAAGCAGCACATTTTGTGCTGTTTGTCAGCACATTTTTCTGTGGCATTGTTCTATAATCTATATTATCTTTGATCTCTGCTTTCACACTGCAAGAACTCCAATCTTGGCACACTTATTTCTTTGAACACCTTCACTAGTGCCTGTATTTTATGCAGAAACATTACCATGACAAAAGGCCAATTTGTGAGGTCCCTTTGAAGGCCACCCACACCCACCACTGCTACCTGAGACACCTGCCATGCAGATGGTGGACACTACAACACTCTCTATTAATCCAATACAACACTTGCACTCTGCTTTCCATGTCTGTTCCCAAATCCACTTACTGGATCTTGGCCTAGTTCTTTGAAATAAGGATAATTTAGCTGAAAGTGTTTGTAATGCCCAGAAAAACGGGAGTCTCTTCCTTCGCTGGTGGTCCTAAAATGCTCCCGAGGTTTGTTGTGGTAGGGAGCTGTCTTATTCATACCAGGCAGGAGGAGACAACAGAGCACAGTCGAAAGCAAATGCATCTCACACTTCATAAACTGTCTCACTACAGCAAAAAAAGAATATTTCAATCCCTCTCTTCCCCTGGCACAGAATGAACCCCTAAAACCTTGGGGCAAGAGCCCTTGCAAGTGTCTTACCCCAAAACTTAACCCCGTGCAAGACAAAAGGACAAAGAAACCACATTATTGCAATGGTCAAAGAGAATAATCAAAGGCTCGTGCATACAAGGTCAGTAAGATGATTCTTCATCCCTTTCCCAAAATTAGAGATATTCAATTATTCAATTGATCTCAAGCACCAGTGCAATCATTTCAGATGCAGTACAGCACACCTGTGGCCCTTGTAAATAAAGCCTCATAATTCAAATTCTTTAAAGCCCACATGCTCAGAATTGACAGACATCAATCTTCCTCTCCAGTTGGAGAGCCCTTCACTTTGATAAGCTTTCAAGTTGTCAGGCCTACATTTAAGGAAAAAGCATTCATTGGCAGAACACATGCTGTATTGTGAATGAAAAGAGGTTAAGCAACTGATTTCATCTTCAGGCCAGCGGGAATAGGAATAAGCGGAGTTTAAGGCCATCCCTGTGGAGCAGAAGACCATTGTCCTGCTGCACTTTCTCAGACAAATGCAAACCTACCAAGTTTCTATGAGAAATATAAAAGCAGCAATCCGTTCTGCTTTCCAATCCTGCATATGAAACTGCTGCCCTATTCTTCCTAAACACTAAACCCCAAAATAATCCATTGAACTCTCAAGAAGCCCATTTAGACTGATTTAGCTCCAAACTTGCCACCCCCATCACTGCTGATTTTTAGACCAAATGCAGAACTCAGAACTTGGTAGTCACACTTACAGAAAAGCACAAGCCAATGATCAGTCAATGTTGTAACAAAAATGAAAATATTGAGACATTCTATAAATAAACATCACAGCCTGACCCACTTTCGTAATAGGGATAGAAATAATTCTTTTTATTTCCTTCCTGACATTCAGAAGTTGTAAGCTACTATGTAGCAGTGGTACCTGCTGGGAAAACTGATCCCTAAAAAAATAAAAGTTGTTAGGAAAAAGATTGCTGTTAACTTCTATTTCATCAAAATCAGATTTTGACACAGATATTCACATACAGATCCCTAAAATAGTCGTGGTACATCCCAAAATCCAGATGGGCATTTGTGAATCTACAGAATGACAAATCCTTGACTTTCTAAAGCAGGGCTGAAACAACACCATAAGAACACCATAAGATCAGAGATTTGATAACAAAAATAACGTGTTTATTAATGAAACAAATTCTCAGGCAATATCATAATTCAACGACACCTTGATCAATAAGGAGGCCAACTGAAGGATGTCACAAGTAGTAAAAATAATACAACAGCAAAGGAGCCTTTTAAGCATCAAATATTAAACCTGAGAGAATAAGGGAAGTATGGTTCCCCTGAATAAAAAGTCTGTGTGTTATATAAGGATATTATGTCTATCCCAAAAAGGCTCTTATCCTCACATGTATTACATTAAAGAATGAAAGACATGTAAATATTTGTCTTGAAGGAGGGGACAAAGAATTTCACTGAGGGGAGAAGGAAAAGCCCACAGAGAACCAATAATAAACAAACAGTTTATCACTACAATATCCTAAAATTTATGTAGATTATGCCATTTTCTACCTCATTTCAGTGAATCTGCTTCCAGACATATTCCTGTCAGCCACATGACCTCTCTCTCCAAACAGTCTCTCCAGCACAGCCACCTGTAGGATTTTGGACAGGCACTCCAGCAGGACGGTGATCGCTGCCTCAGGGAGCAGAGCTCAGGTCAATGCTGGCCCAAGAACCAGGCTGAGTTTCCAGCTCTGTTCCCTCCCACAGACAGCTGACAACTCCAACATGAGAGATGAGGGAGGGTGACACGTCTGAGGGATGGCATCAAAGGGGACCTGGACAGGCTGGAGACATGGGACTGTGTGAACCTCATGAGGTTCAACAAGGCCGAGTGCGAGGTCCTGCAGCCGGGTCAGGGCAGGGCCTGGTCTCAGAAGAATCTGAGGATGGAGGCATGGAGAGCAGCCTTAGGGAGAAGGACTTGGGGGTGCTGCTGGGTGAGAGCTGGACATGACCCAGCCCAGAAGCCCCTGAGACCTGGGCTGATCCCAGCGTGGGCAGCAGGGGAGGGGGGATTCTGCCCCTCTGCCCTGCTCAGGTCAGGCCCCACCTGCAGAGCTGCCCCAGGCTGGGCTGATCCCAAAGGAAAGGTGGGAATTGTGTCCCGGAGCCCCTCAGGTCAGGCCCCACCTGCAGAGCTGCCCCAGCCCCGGGGCCAAGAGCAGGAGGACGTGGAGCTGCTGGAGAGAGTCCAGAGGAGGCCCCGGAGCTGCTGCAGGGCTGGAGCCCCTCTGCTCTGGAGCCAGGCTGGGAGAGCTGGGAATGTTCCTCTGGAGAAGGGCAAAATGCAGGGAATGCTGAGAGTCTATAATGTAACTTTTAAAAAATTCTTTTTGTTCCTTTTTTCTCTCTTATTTGATTCTGCTGTATTTCTTCTGTACTTTTTTTCACTCCTGGATTTCTCAGCTTCTTTGAGCTAAGCTCCTTAGGGATATTCCCTCACGGGGAGTCCCACTTATCACAGTCCTCCAGGTCAGGACAAAAACTCCAAAGCCTGTTACGATCTTGTTTCTCGTGTTTATTAGGATGTTATCACAAAACTTGGCAGGTCTCTCCAGACTATCTTCACAAGTTTAATTCACCACAATCCGGCTAATTTTCTTCTGTTGACACAGAATGTCCTTGTGGCTCACTTTGGCTTCGAAAGCACAAAATGGCCCCGAACCACACAGTTCTTTTATCTTTATACTTATTCTTATCCAATTAAAAACAGACACATATGTTATTTTTCTTAATGACCCAATGACCCAACACCTGTGTGTTGCACTGAAGCATTTTTTATCCAATCACTTACTATTACTCAAAAACCTTTAGAAGAAGAACATGGAGAATAAAGAAGGAAAAGAAACAAGTCCAAATCCTTCATCTTGTCTTCTGTTTTCTAAACTATTTAAAACTCTAAACTTTAACTTTTTCACCCAGTGACTTAAGAAAACTTTCTAACCTACACACTCACACTCTCAGCCTTTCCATCTAACTTTAACAATTGTTTTCATGTATCACCATGAAAACATGCTCATAAATTTCATATTGTATGAAATTCAATGTTTTTCTGGATCTCAGAGTTAAGTATTAGAAACAAGGGCATACACTCTGTGTCTCAGACTCCCACACCTAAAGGGGCTCCAGGAGAGCTGGACAGGGACTGGGGCTGAGGGCTGGAGGAACAGGACACATGGAACAGCTTGCCACTGCCAGAGGGCAGGGCTGGATGAGATTTGGGCAGGAATTGTTCCTGGCAGGGTGGGTGAAGGCCCTGGCACAGGTGCCCAGAGCAGCTGGGGCTGCCCCATCCCTGGAAGTGCCCAAGGACAGACTGGATGTGTCTTGGAGCACCCTGGGATAATGGACAGGGTCCCTGCCCATGGCAGGGGGTTTGGAACAAGATGTCTTTAAGGTCCCTTCAACCCAAATCATTCTAGGATTCTACCTTTTAGCACCTGCAGAAACAACTGGAAATAAGCACCCAACTTCACAACATAAACAAGCAACACTTACGTTTGCCAGTATCCAGGAGAAAGAAAGATGGGAACAAAAAAGCTGCCTCCTAATTTTTCGTTTTACAGGAACTTCTCATTACCACATACATATTGGTACAGAATTGTAAACACTTCCACAAACACTTCATCAGTTCTTCTCCCTTCCCTTTTCCAGTTCAAGCCAGCTGTTCCTCCCTCCCACAGACTGTTGTGCTAAATTCGTTACCACAGCGAGAAAAAGAATGATTTGCAACCCATTGCAGAAAAGCACGAGTGGCATTTTCCCTAAACGCCTCTTGTTAATGAAAGCAATTTCACACTACATAGAAAAAAAGGAGCTAAATACCAAACACTTTGAGTATCTAATGAAGACAGGTGTACACAATTGGCTTCCTTGAGAAGTTCCCCTTCATTAAGTAGAACAAAACTCAAAAATAAAGAATAATCCAGATGACTTGAATTTAGACAGGACTACATTGACATATGAAAAATGTGAATACCAAGCACTCGTCCAGCCGTATGTTCTCATTCATACCTATGGGATGGGAAGTCACCTGCAGCACTTTATACTCAAATATGCAGCCAAAATCCCAGCTTAGCAAAGGGAGAAAAGGCCAGACTTCATGTAGCTCTGATTAAATCATCTTAATCCCTTCAATGAAAACTTTCGACTGTTGGCATAGGTCACTTTAACCACACAGATTACTCCACCAGCCAGCCAAAGCTTTCCAACCAGCTCCTGGGAAGAATGAAACAAATCCACAGTGCTCAAACCATCCCAGTGTTTATTTAAGAGCCTGAGAAAATAAACCAAATGTGAAAGTCATCCAGTAATTCAACAGCTCCAAACTCCAGGAGGTGAAGAGTTGGACGGACTTTCAAATGCCAGTGTGTGTTAGTCAGCCTCACTGTGACTGGTCTAAACCCCTAAGGGAATGGGGTGAGTTTAGGCACTATAGACTGCTATGCGTTATTAAATGCATCTGCATTTTATTTTTACATAATAAAATAATTTTTACAATTCAGATCAGGTATTTCCTAATATTTTTCCTAAGAAAATCCTTCTACAAAATAAAAACAGGCTGTGAGAGCTGGGAATGCTCCCCTGGAGAAGAGAAGGCTCCAGAGAGACTTTAGAGCCCCTTCAAGAGCCTAAAGGGGCACCAGGAGAGCTGGAGAGGGACTGGGGACAGGAGAGCTGGAGTGTCAGGACACAGGGAATGAATTCCCAGTGCCAGAGGGCAGGGCTGGGTGGGATTTGGGCAGGGATTGTTCCTGGCAGGGTGGGCAGTGCCTGGCACAGGAGCCCAGAGCAGCTGGGGCTGTCCCTGGATCCCTGGCAGTGCCCAAGGCCAGGCTGGACACTGGGGCTGGAGCTCCTGGGACAGTGGGAGCTGGCCCTGCCCATGGCAGGGAGCGAGACTGGATGGGCTTTTTTAAGATTCCTTCCAACCTAAAACATCCTGGGATTCTACGACTTTTTAAGCACACTTTAATCAAGCAAAGACTACAGGAAATCATTTTATTTTTGGAACGAACTCTGAAAATATAGAAACAATGCACTCATTGGCACATTACACAGATTTTTTGGTTTGTGTCAGTGCTGCCTTAGCAACAGTCTCACTACAATATCTTTATAATCCAAGACGTGTTAGCATTTCTTTCTAGGATAAGTAGCTCTGGAGTGTTTGTCTGTGAAACACTCTTGGTTCAGGGAAGGTCACACCGCTGCCTCCTGATTCCTTAGCTGCAGAGACAGATGTTCCTGCATGGGGGAGGATGGGTTTATCTTTTCTTGTAGTGAGGCAGTGTCTAACATGCAGATCTCTTGACAGTCACTGCAAAGAAACTCTTCCTTCAAAAAACAAAAATCAAAAACACAAAAGAACAAATCCAACAGACAAATAGACCAATTAAAAAAAAATACCACAATTATGGACATCTGACCCAGCCAGCAAAGAGCTAAATATCCTGAGGGAAGACATGGCTGCAAACATCATTGTATCCCTAGCTCAGCCATATGCATCCACCTTTCCTATTGCCTCCAAAATGACTTTGAAAGGAGTTATTCTGGGACTGTAGTGGGAAAAAATGAAATTCCATCTGCTTGCAACAGATTTGTGACAACAAAAACAAAGACAGTGGCTCAAGACTAGTTATGCAAAGTTTTGAAATAACCCCTCACTTTGCTACCAAGCTGAACATGACTGACAGTCCACCTCTCTACTAAACAACTCTAAAAAAAGTCCCAAGTTCTTATTTAGGATTCAGTCATGACCAGTCTTTCCTCACTCTGGTAACATCTATAGGAAATGGCCCTAAGATGAAGGAGAGGTTTGATCAGATATTATGAAGAAACTGTTCTCCACAGAAGAGATGAGGCCCTGGCACAGGTTGCCCAGAGCAGCAGTGGCTGCCCCATCCCTGGCAGTGTCCGAGGCCAAGCTGGACAGGGCTTGGGGCAGTCTGGGATAGTGCAAGGTGCTTCTGCTAATAGCAGTGGAATGGAGTAACATGATCTTTAAGGTCCCTTCTAATTCAAACTATTCTGTGGTTCTAAAAGCCTGTTTGAACTAATAAGGAATTGTGCACAAAATACTGCTGTGCTTTCCTTAGTTTATTAAGAAAAGTAGGAAAGGAAAAGGTTTTTCCTCGTTCCAATTTCCCATTTAGCTTCCTACATTTTCATTTCATTATCTCTATTCATAACCAAGATGGCTTAAAACATTATTTATAAGAGAAATACCGACCACCCCCAGTCCACACTCTTAAACCTGTAAGGAAAAGTTCATTCCTGCCTTAAAATTGCTTAAACAAAGAAATGATACTTCACCATACCCTATGACAGAGCACTAGGAGAACCACTTATGTGGAGTCCTCCAGAGCAGAAAGCCATAAGCCTCTTCACATGGAGTGCTTCCCTCCAGCACTCTCCAACATCACTGCATTGTCCATGCTCAGAAGCATTTCAAGCTGTTGATGTGACTTGGGTGTCTACCAGGCTCTTCTCTTGGATGTATTTTTGTTCCAGGCCCAAAGCAATTATTTGCTTCGCTATGGGGCTGAGGAACACACACAGGTGTAGCACAGGTATAATAACACCAAGGGCAATCTTGGTGTCAACCCTCATTTCAGATATTTAACACAATAAATACCAAACTTCAGGTCAAAGGAGGAAATTTCAGCTGTATGTTTCCCAGACCTAACCACAAATGCATGAAAGCATCATAAGGTCAGTACATCCTCTCATCTCCTGTACTTTAAATTAATTTAACAGAGGTAATTTGTAGCACAAGGAATAAGAAATGAAGCAATCACGGAGATAAGTTCCTCTTAGACATATGAAAAATCCAAGAGTATCAAGCACTGGACAACAGCTTTTCATTTTGTTCTTATGCTAAAATTATCTATGCAAATGTACAAATAAAAATTCATAGTTTCATGACAAAAATAATTTAAAATATGTGCTGCACAATGTTTCCTAGGAATTTTTAAACTCCCACATCCAGTTCCAGATCCCCTCCAAATATCCCAAGTATCTGGACCACAAGTGCTCGATCAGGTCAGGTTCCCATAGCCCAGGTCATGTCAAACCCCTGTTACATCTGAACAGGCAGAGCTGAAACCTCAAAACAGAAACATGATTCTCAAAGCAGAGGGAAAAGTGGTGTCACTGGCTGAGAGCAGCTCTGGCAAGAAGGTGAGCTGTCAGCAGTCTACAAAAGAGAAAAGCAAGAGCAGGTTGGAGACCCACCTTGTTTTTCCCCGTCATCCCACCCACGGGAACAGCTGCTTTCCTGACTGCCAAGAGCTCCAGAGTACTATTTTGAGCATTTTGCATTTCATTATTTATTTACTAAAGAAGAGTGAGCCAAAACTTGCTCAAAGCATTTAAGTTTTACTTGGATTAAGACAGCCTGCTCAAATGGGCTCCGAGTCAAATGGTTCCACTAATTGCAATGCCTGGTTTAGAAAGAGTGCAATCAGTTCTTGGTTAGGTCCTACAGCTGCAAAGCTCTTCGCTGAGGGGTGAGTTTCTCATCTCAGCAAGTTTAACAAGCAGAGTTTAAAGCACATGGCAGTTCCTAAACCGTGAAATGGCCTTTCCCAGGAAATCAGTCGATTTAAAATTGAGCTGTAAAATTAAAGCCCCTTTACTGCTCCCCATGAGTTAAATATTACAGGTGAGGAAGCAGCAGCTGGCACAGATACAGCACGAGCACTGCCCCAGTTAAAAGAAGGCTAATGGGAGTTAACCACAGAATCACTGGGGTTGGGAAACACCTCCAGAATCACCCAGTCCAACCTGTGACCCCCCACCACACCCACACAGCCCTTGTCAAACAGCCCAGAACACCGAGTGCCACATCCAGCCATTCCTTGGACACCTCCAGGAGTGGGGACTCCACCACCTCCCTGGGCAGCCCCTTCCAACACCTGACCATGCTTTTCCAGGAAGAAATTCCTGCTGATGTCCAAGCTGAGCCTACCCTGGGCCAGCCTGAGGCCGTTCCCTCTCCTCCTGTCCCTGTTCCTGGGAGCAGATCCCAAATCCCCCCCGGCTGTCCCCTCCTGCCAGGGACTTGTGCAGAGCCAGAAATTCCCCTGAGCCTCCTTTGCTCCAGCCTGAGCCCCTTCCCAGCTCCCTCAGGAATTCTCCAGCCCCTTCCCAGCTCCGTTCCCTTCCCTGGCCACGCTCCAGCCCCTCCAGGGCTCTCCAGAGCTGTCCCAGCACTGGAGGTTCCCCAGCACAGGGGACGGGCACTGCCCTGGTCCTGCTGCCACCCCAGAGCTGGCACAGCCCAGGGACCAGCGGCCTCCAGTGGTCCCTTGCCCACCTGGGTTCATTGTCCAGAAGCTGTCAGAGCACTCCCAGGGCCTTCCCAGCCCCTCTGCCCCCTAAGTGCTCCATGAGTTTGCTGCAACTCAAGTGCAGGACTCAGCACGTGGCTTTGTTGACCCTCAACTCGGTGATCTCAAGCCCATCAATCCAGCTGCCTAGACCCCTCTGCAGAACTTCCTGCCCTCCAACAGACTGACACTTCCACAGAATTTTGTGTCATCTGCAAACTTACTAAGGGTGCACTCGATCCCCTCATTCAGGTCATCAATAAAATATGAACTAGGACTTGGCCAAGACTGAGCTACTACCTGTTAGTATCAGCTCAGCTAACCCTGACCTGAATCCTCCAAAGCAAGGAGGGCAAGCAGCATTTAGACCTTTGCCACCAACTCCATCACAAATTACTTGATTTTTTGTTCTTTTTGCTTTGTTTTTTGTTGTTGTTGTTGTTTCCCCATCTCCTTAAAAACTCTGGTATTTCAGAGACAGAAAAGGCAAGAACTGATAAATACTGAGTGCTCATTTTTAAGATCTGGACCATTAATTTCAAAGTTCAACTCAAGTCACAATTTTCTATGTGTGGGCAACAGCTTTAAAGATGAATCCCAAAGTGTTTCGTCGACAGCAAACACAGAAAAACCTTGAAAGCCAACAGGGCTTTACAGGCAAACACAATTACTAAACTCGCCCACAGGACTTTTCACAATATCCCTTTTAACATCAGAGGGAAACAGGAGAACCTTGCACAATTCATACTAAATTTGCTGCTGATTTGGAACCCAAATAAATTTAGTTACTATTTGCATGACACATTTGCTATCTCAGTGAGTCACAGGATTTCATGGTGTTAATGTTGATTCAATAACAATCAATAAGTAATTCCCTCATGGACAAAAACTGTGGTTGATGCATTTATTCAGAGTTTGGTCTGAGCTGTCTCTTGCCTGTGATCCTCATCGTTTCACACTGAACTGAAAAGCTGACATTTTCCCAGGGCTCTCTATCCTCTTCTCTGGAGACAAAATTATTTCTACATGAGCAGTGCTGTGACTTATCAATAAGCACAGGCTGCTCTGCCAGACGAGCCTGGAGACTCCCAGGCCTCACCCAGCCACTAATTTGCTGCAGAGCACTTTGCATCCGGCCTATCCCAGTCACATTCCCACAATTCCCTAACACAGGGGCATTGGCAAAAGGAGGATTTTATGAAAGACTCAGTGTAGTGAAGCATTACATGAAAATTACACATTAATACAAAACTTTTGCAAGGTTACTAACAGTACCACTTGAGCACTGCATTAAAAACAATCACTTTTTAACACCAAAAACAAATCAAAAATCATTTATGTAAATAAACATGGGGGGGGGAAGAGTAATTTGCAAACATGCCTTACTGTAACTTTACATAAAAACTTCAACATCACTTTTGCACAGGTTCCAGCATGCCACAGCAAAAATACAACATCCCACAAGGGACAAGCACAAGGTCTTATGCTTCCAGCTTTCTGCTAGAAATTCTGTTCTCCCAGTTTTGGTGCCTTGTGTGATGTGTAGTCACTGCTCATGTGATAAAGTTTGTGCTTAGAGGATTGAAACTCTAATTTCAGTCATTGTATCTTCCAATGATTTCAAAAACTCAGATAAAAGCATGTGGGACGTTGTATTTTTGGTTGCATTTTGAACCACAGAATCATTTTTCCTTCTTCTCCTCTCTGCCTTTTTCCTTGTGTTCCCAAATGCATCATGCTGACAAGTAACAGCCATTCAAACAACCAATTCCTATTTTTGGGGTTTTTTTTTAATATATAACTTCTTCTTAACAGACTTTTTCTGTAAATCCCCAGGAGAGTGATGTCACCTCAGCCCCATTCTGTCACTTCATTCCTCCTGCTCTGCCCAGATGATGGTGTGATCTCTGCACCCAGGCTCCACAATGACATCATCAGTGATGTAAGAAGTGCACATCTCTTCACTTTACCCAGGTCATGAATGAAAATATTAAACCAGGTTCCAGCTCCAATTTCCTATCCTCTCCCTTTCCTTCACAGTGTGAGAAACACTCACCAATAAAGTTGAAAGAGAACAAAGTCATTGAAGCAAAACTATTTATCAATATAAACACGGCAGCTGAGTCAGGTGCATCTCACTGAGGAGGCACGCCTCCCCCTGAAATGAATGTACAAACTTTTATGCCCTGCCCCAGCCATGGGGCATCCCTGACCCCTTTCCCACTGCCTGGCTACTCAGGAACTTACATTCTTTCTGACCACCTACTGCACTCAAACCAACACCTTCTTCACTCTCCCCCTTTCTCTCCCTCCTAACAAACATCAGTTAACTCCCCTTTTCCTTCCCCCTACATTCATGAGGCCTAGCCTCATGCTAGCTACATCTCTGCCTACCTGACATTAAGTATACATTCTTTATGCCTGAAGCAAAATATTATTTTATCCCTCACAATCTACCCCCATTTTATTTATCACCTTTTGCTGAGGCCCTTGGTTTGGTTATCTGTCTGGCCCTATTTGCAAAGCGGTTATATTCAAATGTAACAGTTACACTCCAGTCCTGTTATTTTGCCAACTCATGCTGAGCTAGGTTTATTCCAATGTTTTAGGTCTTCATTTCCTGCTGAGGCACTAGCTTTGCTCTAGCTGATGTAAAATAAGATGCAGGTCTTCTTCTAGCTTCTCTCTTTCCTGATCTCGTCTCCTTAGGACCATGATGTTCTGGGCTCCAATTCTTTGACTAGCAGCTGCTAGGTCTGGGTTCACTGGCATTCTGATCACCTTCATTCCTTCTACTACACTAGCAATTAACCTGATAAAACAGGGAATAAAACAAGGCATAAGCAGTAATCCAGTGAAGGTACATGATAGAAAGATGCCCATCTTCTTCCACCAGGTTTTCCCAAATAGGTTATCCTACTGCTGGGAATCCCACACTGCGTTCCATTTCTGTACTGGCACACAGGCAAGCTTTCTGATGTTTGAGCCTATGTTCCTAAATTCTGGGCAATCCAGTAGGTTTGTGTTCCACCAGGGATCCCTTCCTGACGTTTTGTACTTTTACCAGAATAGCATACCATATTGAGATACAGATGATGGGTGAAACATCTTTAATTTTTTCCAGCAACTTTCCAGGTTCTATGGCATTTAATGCAATGGTCAGCTAAGATGGAGTTTACTAGGACTAAAATTATAACCCAGGCGGGAGTATTCAAATTATTCATTTTCAGGGCTGATAATCTTTTAAGGGTTAATTTTTAGAGGGTTACTTCTCTGTATCAGTCCAGTCTGGTCCTTTAATTTGGGTTTCATGTGCCCACCCTCTCTTCATAGTGTGTACTGCTCCCTCAATTATCAAGCATATTTGAAAGGAACCTTCCGATGCCAGTGTCAAAGTGTCGTTTTTTCAAGATTTTACCAACATGCAATCTCCCAGTTTTACCTGATGCATGTAAATGTCCAGGGCTGAGCTTTGGGGCAACAACCCCTTCTTCTAAAACCTGCAAAAGAAAGCATTATCTCCTGCAAATAATTTTTGCAACACAGGTCATTTGTTTCAGGAACTGGCAACCCTTCCTTCCCAAATAACGTAACCCAAACAACATTTCATAAGAAGATACTCCATGTCAGGGCTACTAAAACCAGCAGGGCTTGCCTTCCCCTAGTCTCATTGTGCCACTCTGCAGAATCAGAGGTCAAGTCTCCCAGACAATTGCCCAGATTGTGAGAAACACTCACTCACCAATAAAGCTGAAAGAGAACAAAGTCATTGAAGCAAAACTATTTATCAATATAAACACGGCAGCTGAGTCAGGTGCATCTCACTGAGGAGGCACACCTCCCCCTGAAATGAATGTACAAACTTTTATGCCCTGCCCCAGCCATGGGGCATCCCTGACCCCTTTCCCACTGCCTGGCTACTCAGGAACTTACATTCTTTCTGACCACCTACTGCACTCAAACCAACACCTTCTTCACTCTCCCCTTTCTCTCCCTCCTAACAAACATCAGTTAACTCCCCTTTTCTTTCCCCCTACATTCATGAGGCCTAGCCTCATGCTAGCTACATCTCTGCCTACCTGACATTAAGTATACATTCTTATGGCTGAAATAAAACATTATTTTATCTCTCACAATAGAATCATGAAATGGTTTGTGTTGGAAGGGATCTTAAAGCCCATCCAATTCCAAACCCCCACTACGGTCAGGGACACCTTCCACTATTACAGATTGCTCCAAGCCAAATCCAGTCTGACCTTGGACACTTCCAGAGATGGGGCAGCCACAGTTTGCTGGGCAACCTGTGCCACCTCACCACTCTCATCAAAAAAAGCTTCTTCCTTATATCTAATCTAAATCAACATTGTCTCTGTTTGAAGCCATTCCCCCTCATCCTCTCCCTCCAAGTCCTTGTCCAAACTCCCTTTACGTCTTCCTTGTCAGCTCCTTTCCATTACTAGAAGGCCACAATTAGGTCACACCAGAGCCTTGTCTTCTCCAGACTGAACAGTCCCAATTCTCTCAGCCTTTCCTCATATCAGAGCTGCTCCATCCCTCTGAACATCTTGGTGCCTCCTCTGGACTCCAAAAGCTCCAGGTCTTTCCTGTGCTGGGGTCCCAGAGCTGGAGACAGCTCTGCAGGTGAGGTCTCACCTGAGCAGGGAAGAATCCCCTCCCACAGCCCCTCTTTTAATTCTTATCCTCCTGTTTAACACCTCACCAGCTGCTCCCCTTCCATACCTGCAATATGAGAAGGAGCCTGATTAAGTCTATGTCAATAGAAATAGCAGAATGGAAGATAAACTCTCCAGATTTCCTCACTACCACACCTGAGATGAAAAGTTCTTCATAGGTCATGCAGTGCAGTCCAGTTCTGGATGCTGCCATTGAATCAAAGTGGCTTCCAAAGCCCATATTCCACTTATTTATATCTTACAGGTGCGTTCATCCTAAATGATGCTTATAAAACATCTGACACACATACTTTTAAACAGTATCACTTACAAATGGCAAATATATCTAGCAATTTCTGTCTGCGTACTATCATTCTTTCCTTTAATGCATTCTTAAATTTTGATCTTGAGGTCAGACTGATGCAGCTGAAGAAAGCAGATCGTCTTTCCCAACATTTGTTTCAATCACTGCTCCACAAACCAAAGACTCAACTAATGTTACTTTCTTTGACTAGCTTTTCACCTTTTTTATCCCATTTTTAAAATTGCTCTTAAAAGATTATCCATACACCTGATCAAGGGCAAAATTCAATTATAATTAGATGATGAAAAAGTTTTAAAAGTGAATTAAGGATATAGAGGATACAACAGAACTTCTGAAAATCTCATCAAAGCATTACAAGAGTAGTGATGAAAAAGGCAGAAAATCTCATTTGAACCAGTGAACATGAATGCCACCAGTATACAAATAATCAAAGTACAACATGGATTATTTTAGGGGCAACACAATGCAAATGTTATGACTAGGAGTCCTACATACTCCCTCGGTAACACAGTATGTACATATGGGTCCCATGTTCTCACTTTCAGTGCTCAGGATGGGCTCTGCAGTCAGCTTGGGAAAGGACTCACCATTCTCCAAAAGCTTGGTGTGGAAACAGTTCTCTAGAAGCACATTCAAATTGGCAGGTAAGACTCTGATGGCATCAGTCTGAGGATGCCCAGCCTCAGTCTGCAGGGACTGCCAAGTACCTCCTTGTAGCCAATCAATTCAGCATCACAGCTGTTATCCACTTCATAAATCAGTCCTTTAATTCTATCCTGTATTAATTCACTTGGAGAGGGAAGAGGGATATAATCCTTCTGAACTGCAACTTCAACGAAAACACAGCAAAGAAGTCAGGGTACAAACCATGACTGTGGACAAAAACAAAACCCAAAAAATTCCCCAAACCAGACCTAGTGACGCACAGCAGTTTCCTTTCCCCATTTGCAATCCTGTCGCAGTCTGCTGCCACTGATTTGCTACGGATATCACCGGGAAGCAAGGACAGCAGGGAAGATTGCTGTACTGGTTTTGGCTTTATTTCCACATGGAATCACACAATATCCTGAGTTGGAAGAGACAGACAAGGATCATTGAATCCAAGTCCTGGCTCTGCCCAGGACACCCCAACAATCCCACCCTGTGCTTGCGCGCATTTCCCAAATGCTCCTGGAGCTCTGGCAGCCTTGGGACCATGAGGACCTGGGGAGCCTGGGCAGTGGCTGACCACCCTCTGGGGGAACTGATATCCACCTAAACCTCCTTAACAGAGCTCCAGCCATTCCCTTGGGTCCTATCCCTTGTCACGGAGGGCAGAGATCAGAGCTACCCCTCAGGAGGAGCTGCAGTTCACGGTGATCTCTGACTCAGCCTCCCCTCCTCTCCTGAAAGCATATGTCTGAAGATGCTCTGGGATAAGACTGCAGGTGGCATATTGCCACCATTTACCTTTAGTTCAGTGCCCATTTAGAACAGACATGTCCTGTGCAGTCTGTGGACAGGGTTCCTCAGAAGGCAGCTCATAACAACATTTTATTTACATTTTAAGATCCTAAGTAAAGTTTAATTTCAAAATCCCACACCTGAAAAGTTTGGGTTCCATTTACTGCATGTATTAGGGAATATCTCAAACAGTATCAGCACCAGCAATGTTTTAAGATATTTTACTGTATAATCAGTAAGACCTTTGCTGCCAAGACCAGGATAAGATGATACATAATATACTTCCTACTTGATATATCAAAATTACCTTGTACAACTATTATACTCCGCTGACCTGCTCTGTTTCCTCCTTAGTTCCATTATTTAAATAGAATACCATATATTAAGGAACGTAAGTGACATGCAAAATAATTTGACTTCACATCTCAGAAATCATAGAGCTTTACTTAGACTACAGATGTTTACACATACTATGTGCAGAAGTTGCTGTCAAAAGAAAACGCAAAAAGAAAATTTAGAAACGTACCATTCCTACTATTTTCACTCCTCACAGAAGTTACAGCAACACACAACTCACTGGGGCCAAACTTTTCCAGAGTTTGTTTTTAAAGACCTAATAATGAACATGTACAACTTACAAAAGAAAGGTTATAAAACTACTCAAAGTCATTAGAGGAGGACCTCTGCTAAAATGTGAGTCAGTCATGGTAGAGAGAAAAATATGTTTGTATGTATATATTTTACCCCACTAAAATTATACTATCTGGCACTTTTTAAAATTTAATTGGGGATTAAAGGGAAAGCATCTCACGCCAAGTCACAGCCCTGACGTGCCGTTAATCTTCAGCAGATCAACAGCCCAGCCTGTCAAAGGGCTTCCAACACTCAGTTTGACCATCAGGCACAGCACCTTTTAACTGCTCTTATCACATGTTTAAGTTAGGAGATTTAAAAAACTTTCCACAATGCTTTCTGACCTCAAAATGGGTGCTTTTTCTTCTTAAGATATGACAGTTACCACAGAGATCCTCCATAGTGGTTTATCTCCTCCAGCACTGACAGGTAGTGGCCTTCATCCACCTACTTTCACATTTTTCAGTGTGAATTTGCTCCTTCTGGTCACGTCAGTCAAAAAATCCTTATGTTACAAGACACTAAGAAAACATCAATTTCAGTTGTGTCTATAGAATCCTGTAAATCTCCCTAAACCTGAACAGAAAGATTTCCTTCAGTGAATGACAGAAGTTGACTTATTATTTATTGAACTTACTGCGGAAAAGCAAGACAGTCTTGATGCCCAGAGAGCTCCACAAACCCCAGCCATAAAGGGCTCAGGCTTCTGCAAATTTATCACTTTAAATCCATATGAAATGTATGAAAAATTCAAGTGCAAACAAAAATCAATAGGTACACACATGGTTGTCTCCTACAGAATTTCCTCTTCAAACCCACAGGTAAAAGCAAGGAACCCTGTGGGTACATGCTGAGAGAGTTGGGGTTGGTTCAGCCTGGAGAAAGCTCCAGGAAGAAATTCCATTACCTTGCAGTACCCAAAATTGCCCTCAGAGAGCTTTAGAGAAACTTTGGACAAGGACATGGAATGACAGGACAAGGGGGAATGCTGTCCCACTGACTGTGGGCAGGGTTAGATGGGATAATGGGAAGAAATTCTTCCCTTTGAGAGTGGCAAGCGTCTGGCACAGGTTGCCCAGAGCAGCTGTGGCTGCCCCATCCCTGGAAGTGTCCAAGACCACCTGGATGGGGCTTGGAGAAACCTGGGATAGAGGAAAGTGCTTCTTCCTTTGGCAAAGGGTGGAACAGAATGGGCTCCAAGGTCCCTTCCAAGCCAAACCAGTCTGTATTTCCATGAACTAAACATATGAAGTTACATCAACCTACAAGAAAACGGGAAAGACCTCCCTCCATGCTCACTGGGAGATCCTCCAGCCCAGCCATAGCACCTGATCCCACTGGTACTGGTGAACCTCATGTAGAACCTGTCTTACCACAGACAGGGCTTGAGGAGGCCAGGACTACAATTACATAGGGTGAGTCACCATACCTTCATGTCTGCACCCATATTTCAATCCTACCTGCCCTGGTATACTGGAAAATCACTAGGATTTAGAACAGTGGGAATAGAGCAAAGGATGTCTCCTCCAGCACCATGTCCTATCTAATGCACACACATCTTGCACTGTGAGCAAGCAAAGCTCAGGCACAGAAGCCACCCTGATGCTTCAACCAGCTATGATATGATAACACAATTTTCACATTGTGATTTCTTGTCTTTCCGTATCACATGACAAATTTCCATAAGTGCTGAATAGAGAAATTAAGATCACATTTAAACTCTATCACTTTTAACACACAATAGCTTTTTTCATCAGCCTCAGTGAAGATGATTTAGGCATATTTATAGTAACATTAACCACATTTCTTCTGTAGGGCAGTATTCTCAGAATACCAGTTGCCATGCAAAACCATCATTAAAATATGCTTCCAAACCTCCAAATTCCTACATAAACAGAGTCATCATCAGAACATCTTTAAACCATATAAATAATTTGTCCTATGAATTAATAAGGAAACTGAACCAAGGGGATTGGATGATGAACTGTACTGATTCCTGAAGTCTGTGATCATCTATTCTCAAGGCAACAGTAAAGTTAGAGGCTATAAAGTCATTTCAGCTTTTCCAGCCGGACCACACATTCCTGTTTCTACCAGAAATCAAAATCCCCATCCTCTCACATTCAAACATCAAATTTGCATAGAAATTGTCATTGTACCATTCACGTAATGGAATTCTGCTGGTACTGACATTTACCTGTTGTCCCAGAAATTCTCATCAGCTCAGGTACTGAGAAAAGCTGGGAATGATCCATGAATTACTGGTTTAACATGCTTTCAGTACCTCGGAGTTTTCTTTGGGCTCATCACATAAATTCAGATAAAACAAGTTAACAGACTATCAGCAGCATCCACAAGAAAATTTTAAAATTCCAGCAATATTAGTATGGATGTTTCAGAAAAAATGTGCATAGGCGGGAAGTCAAGTCCTGGTTTTGACTTTGAACCACTTCAACACCTCCTCAAAATGATTCATCCTCCAGAAGTTGAACGAGGGCATACTTAAACACCCATTACTATTCCCAAAATGAAAACCAGTAACTTTAAAGAGTCATTGCAACCTGTGCTTGTGAGAAAGACACTGACTGAGCCGAATTTACAGAGTTGCCTGTTATGTGTTTCAATGCAATATCAACCTTAACTAGATGTAATATCAACCTTAACAAAAGTGCACAAACACACTGTCAAACAGGAGGCAGCAACTATACATGATTGTAGATGCAAATAGAGTGCATCTTGAACAACAATAAATTTCAACTTTTTCTACAAAATTAAAAGCAACTTACCCTACAATTTTGCCTGCTCCTGATCTCCCCTTGAAAAAAAATTAAAATCATCAGTGACCCCAAAATTAATTATTTCTCACTCGATTATTTGGAATTCAATACTTTGTTTCCAGCAAGCCAGCAACTTCAATGTATGCTCACAATTTGGATACAGTAGTATACTTTTTTCTAGCAGCACAAAAATCCTTAATAGGAAACAATGTTGGCATTTTCCCTGTTTTTTTTTTTTTATTTTTTTTTTATTTATTTTGTTTTGTTGTTTTCTTTTTCTTGTAGCACTGGCCTGTCCAGTCAGTACTTCAGTTCCACACTACTCTGCAACTCAGGTCTTGCAAAGGCTGGAAATTTTAGCAGCATCACCTTTGATGATCAAGCAGACACTAGAGATCTAAGCTCTGAAATCACTATAAAATTCAAATGGCATTCTCCACTCCGGATTAATGTGTATATGAATCATTAAACAGGCAGGTGCACAACTCTGGCAGGAAATATGCTGCACCTTGCTGCAAAAATCCTTCACAAAACCACCTTGGAAAGTTTATTTTAGAGGAACTCGAACACATTTTTGATAGAAACAAGCAATGAAATCTAAAAGCTGCGCTCCGGATAAACCTGAATCATAGATTTCCCCTAGACAGGGCAATTACATTCAAAACATCTGGGAGCAGTGCCATGACACCAACATGTGGAAAGCAACCAAACTGTGGAAGGAAAGAGGTAATGACACAAGCACAAAGAAACCGAGGGAAAAAACAACACTAAAGCCACTCAATACACAGCTAATATACTGCAGGAGTAATTTTTTTCATTGCAATGACTGAAAACTAAACAGCTTTTATTCACAAAGTAATTGACATGATTATTCCTTCCCTTTACCATGAAATAATATTAAATCCACCCTAAATTTTCTGAATGGAAAAATACCTCTCACTTTCTGTATCTGAGTTTAAAAAAAGAAGTTTACAAAAAATGCTAATTCACCTTTGCCAAGCTTCTTATCCTTTGAGTAGACAAGCACCACCTCGGAGACAGATATTACATTTTCAAATACAAACACTAATAAGAAAGTCTTCCAAAGAGTGTTTTCCTAGCACAGCTTTCCTTATTTTGTTTCCTTTCAGCTTACAGAAACTAGCAAAGGAAAAAAAGAAGGTTTCTGAAAACCAGGAAATGGAGGGTAAAGGCAAATAATAGAAAATCTGGGATTTTCACAGCTATATTTGTACATCCTGGATAAATCTCTGTAAAGCTAGGCAGCACCGTCTAATGGTAAAGGTCATTACAGATAATTTTCACCCCAAAGAGGATGTGCAACACCCTCTACCTACACGAAGCAACAACCCCCTATTTAAATTTTTGCAGCACACACTGAGCACACCTGAGATGAATTTGTGTACAGCTACACTTTCACTTCTGCAGCTCTGAGCCCAGCAGTCGTGGCAGGGAATAAAAGGTAGTTTACACACTGGAAAACCCTTGGTTGGAATGCCCAGACCACTTCTCTCAGCATGGTATCCCCTAAACCAGCTTAATTCCACTTCTGCATTTCCAGGGAACTGAAAATTCTGAATCTGGAGATACTGCAGGAAAATTGTTTTACCAAGAAAAGCCAGGACCAGGAATGTTCTCCAGACCCTGAGGTGTCCAAGAATTACTTCTCACAATCTTTTCTGGAGATCAGCTGCCCCTCTTTAGCAGAACTATTGCACAGTTCATCAGTAAAACATTTAAATTCTTCTCCATCATGCAAGATGCTCTAAGACGCTTGTTATCAGCCCAAAACACAGAGTCCATTTTCTTTAAATTATTCTCAATATCCCCCATTATGCCAGTGTCCCAAATTTAGATTATCAGATTGCTACATATAAAGCTTCTTCTGTGTGCAGTAAAGGGCTCTTAACAACCCTAATGATGTCACAACTCTGCAATAACGACAGAGCCTTTACATTCTGAATATCCCAAGCATTTCACATTCCTCAAGCCCAAACTGTGCCCGGAATCATCTGCATGCAGCACACATCCCCCAAAACCTTGGCAAGCAACCTGCCTCTCCATCAAATAAATATTTATTTTAAGCAAAGGGAGGAAAAGTGACAGTCTCAAGTAGATCTGAAGGAACTTGTGTGAGGATCAGCCATAAACAAAGCAAGGGAACAAAAGCAGGGAACAAAAAGCAAACATCATTACTGCTCCAGTGTTTCGGTGACTAAATGAGTATTTCATTCAAAACTGTGCACAAAAGCAAATTAGCATCTCTGTTCACTGCTATAAAACTGATTATCACATATTCCAGCGCTGCTTCCAAGATGCTGCAGTAGTTTAATGGGCAGGTGTGAGCACATGGCTGTGCAAGAACAAAGCACTGGCATAAAACTGCTGTGGTCCTCCTTACAGTGAATTCCAGTTTGGAGCACCTCCCTCCTCCCCCAAAACCACTTACAAAATCACATCATTCTGAACTCCATCTTCTGCCTGTTTTACTCTGGTTTTTCATTATGCTTTAGAAGATGTGATTTAAAAACTCCTACTTGCTGGGAATATTTTGCTAAGGAACTCAGGCTGGTATTCCCTGATACTTACAGAAACAGAGAAATGAGACAGAAATGGTGACCACTGCACATAAGGACGTGTTTGTAAGTCTAAGTCAGTGATACGTTCCTGGATTTGGCAGGCAGAGGAATGTTATCCTTTATCTGCTTTGTTCCAGGAGGTCTCGTGCTCAGACTGCTCAGCAGGAAGACAGGAACAGGACAGGACTTACTCCTCTCTCTCACACACGAAGTGTTCAGTAATTCCAACAACTAAAGCTCCAATACGGAAGGCACTGGATGTGTGTGAAGCAGAGATGATGGGGAGTATCCAGCATGAGCTGTTTTGTCTGACTGCTCTGAATTTTCCACTACTGCCACCTTACTATAAAGCAGACTGAAAATAAGCAGTGAAC
The DNA here is from genome assembly GCF_001522545.3 of Parus major. Lineage (NCBI taxonomy): Eukaryota > Metazoa > Chordata > Aves > Passeriformes > Paridae > Parus > Parus major. The sequence continues at coordinate 45,785 of NW_015379265.1, read as the reverse complement.
TTATCGCAAACATTAACAAAACCTCCCTCAAGTCAAATATTTATGCTGCTCACTTAGTACACAGTAAAAACTGCAAAAAAGCTCAGGTACTTCAAAAACACTGAATTATTTCACAGGCGAAGTTTTGTTCTTAAAAGAGCCCTAGCTGTTTAAGAACCCTAACCCCAGATCGTCCAATAAAACAGTGAGAGGAGCAATAATACAGAATTCAGATTAAATATTAGCCATGAGTTTCTCAGTGAATGGATTATTTATTTAAAATCATGGAATGGTTTAGGTGGGAAAGGACCTTGAAGACCATCTAGTCACATGCCCCTGCAATGGGCAGGGACACCTTCCACTAGACCAGGTTGCTCCAAGCCACAAAATATATAATAATTATATATCATACATGTATATATTATATACATGTATGGATAGACAGAAATATAGATATGCATGCATGAAGATATCCACACATACCTCCAAGAGCTAAATAAAAGCATATAATTGTTATTTTTTTCTCAGTGTATACATTAAAATTGATGTTGTTTAAGTATTTCCTACTTGAATAGCTGTAGTATTCTTTTTTACCAGTGCAGTGTTTGAGCGAGCCTTTCATTAAGCAGTATAGAAGAGAAAATTATTTTAATGCACAATAATATCCTAATGAAAACGGAGAAACAGAATGGGGATCAGGTACAAATGTAGCCCTCAGATGTAATTTGAGCACTTAAACTGATTTGATTCGAATTGCCAACATCCTTGGATCTATTAAGCAGCTTCCTGAGCTTCCTAAATGTGCAAACTGCCTCAGGTAGCTTTTTAAAGACAATAGTTTGTATTTAAGCTTTTGACCAAAAGTTCCTATTAATTTAACAAAGAGAATTGTGATAGTTCTTTTCCAGCTCACAACTCTCTCAGGTTGTGATTTACACAAATCTTGAGAGAAAATTCCTCTTCACTGTAGTATTCTTTGGCCAAGGACACTCTATTACCACCAAGCCCTTCATTACATTTAATCAGCAACACATAACTGCTCCCATTATATTACTAAAAGGGAAATTTAAAGGATATACTCTAATCTCTTTTTTTCTCTCCAACTGTCAGGTTGCATGGGCAAGTCCTGCTTAGCATTTGCTATCTCCCACCACAAAAATAGTATTACCATGAATGGAGCACCAGTGCCTTTACACACAAAATCCATATCCCTGGAATCATTTGGTATTTAATTATACAGTCAAAATAAACTGCCCATCACTGAGCCTACACACACAATCCACATACACTGACTGTTCAAGAAGTCAATTATTATCCTGAATTTGTTAATTCAACCCTTTACAATCTCAGGACAATAAATCTATGTGAACCAGAGGTCATTTCTTGCCCTGTGCTTTACCTGCCTTGTCTGGTGAGGAGTGGCTAAAGGAGCTGGGGTTGCTCAGCCTGGAAAAAACTCAGGGGGCTAGAACGAGAAAAGCTCATTCTTACTCTCTAAAACTCCCTGACAGGCAGGTGCAGCCAGGGGGAGTCAGGCTCTACTCCCAGGAAATATGAGACAGGACCAAGAGGAAATGGCCTCAAGTTGCACTTGTGGTGGGGTGTTAGACTGGATACTGGGGGAAAATGTCTTCATGGGAAGGCTGGCCAGGCACTGGAACAGACTGCTCAGGAAAGTAACTGAGCTCCCATCCCTGGAAGTGTTCGAAAACATGTGGATGTGGTTAGTGGTGGTCTTGGCAGTGCTGGAGAGCGGCTGGACTCAATGATCTTAGAGTGCTTTTCCAACCTTAATTCCATCTGCTAATTAGGCAGCTGGCTGATAACGCAGTTTAGGCAGGATGAGAGGTGGTGTCACTGAGCTGCAGATAGTGCTCTAAAGAGTCTGTTAACTAAGTGTGCAGCATTTTCTTGATTGTACAATAATCAGTGCTGCCAATTTCACTCTCAAGGTCTGAGCTCCCAAGCTCCCACTGCTCCAAATGTTATTTCAGGATGCTGCTGCAGCTTTGTGACTGAGGAATTTCTCATCCCTCCCACCAGTAGCTCCTCTCCTGCCCATATCATAGCAGCTCGAAGCCCACAGCAGCCTCCAGCCAGCCCAGAGCCCTCTGGAGGTTTGTACTGAAACAGAAGACACAAGCACATCAGGCACATTCTGTGTTTTCTACTTCGGCTTCGTTAACACCAAGATGTTTATCTTTGAACAACTAAAGCAGCTGGTTCCACATCTTCAAAAAAAGGCACCTGAAGTCCTTCCTAAATCAGCCTTCTAGCTCTGAAGAGCACCACTGACCTGAGGTGTGTTGCTCATACATCTAACTGCAGTCTAAAAAAAAGATTTCCCAGGGAAAATGGGAAACAGAGCATTAACAGATTGCAACTCAATGCTACAATGTTCATCCTTCACTGTGAACACAAGATGTGAGAGATTAGCAGCTTACTGAAGCACAAGGTGTATCTTTACAATGTAAATCAAAACAGTCAAGGCCACAAATAGAGTCATCATATACATCTAGATAAGACAAGGCGATTAACATGCCAAATTTAATTACATCTCTCAGTCCAGTAGATAAGCACATGGAATAGGCTGCACATAGAAAATAATTTTCACCTGCTCTTCTACTTCCCATTCATACCTACAGCATCTAATAACACATTAAGTCCTTTAAAGACAAATTCTTGACAACCGTGGACCAAAGACAAAACCTCCTGCAGAGCCAATTCTGACAGGAGACAGAGCAAACCCAAAGCATATGAAAGAAGACACCTGACTGCAAAACTCTGAACATTGTTTGTCTGCACTTCTCAGAGCTCCAACTTTAAAAACACTACCAGAAACTTAAACTCCTTAATAAACAGACAAATAAACCACCTACAGAGAAAAACATGTACTGTGTTTTTTCAGGCAAAATTTTAGACTAGAATTATATGTGAGAAAGAAAAAAGATGATTTATCAAAAGGTTAAAAAGATGAGGTTCTATTAGCAGTGAATATATACGAATTCTTTTTTTTTTTTTATTTGGCATTACCATTCGTAAAAGAAGCCTCTCAAATACAGTCCCCTTAAAATGACAAATATCCTAAGTTTCTCCAAGAAAGTAACACGTATGAGGCTATTCCTTAAAGCTCCCTCACAGCTAAAAGAAAATGCTTATCACGACAGTTGCAAAAAGATATTAAAAAGGCAGGTGTGAACTTCAAGGGTTTGCCTAGCCTGGAATCATTTCCATACAAAACCCTTCTCAAACTGTTTGCAAAACACACTCATCTACAGACTGTCAAAAAGTATGAATAAAAAAATGAAAGTAGTTCTCTTACATTAGTTCAAGTTATACAGACAGTTACCCTCCTCTCAAATCCATATGGAACATCATTGAAGAGTACTTGGTACTTTCAGTAGCTCCCCCAGAAAGCAGCTACTGCCTAGGATAATACTCCTTTTCACATTTCCTTCTTTTGCAGGAATCAGCCCTGCCAGGGAACTCACCTAATGCATGCAGGCACACACACTGACTTTCTCACTGCCACAGCTGACAAATCCAAGGCAGGTAGGTAACCATCTTACAGAAACTACTGCCATAATAGAGAAGCCAAGGGGCATCCCCAGCCTATTCCCATGAAGATTTCCATTTTCTCACCCAGTGGGATACACTTCAGACACACACAGAACCCAACCCTAAAAGAACTGGTCCCAGCACTGCCAAAATGCACTTTCCATCATCATATAGCCAAAAAATCACTATCCTGTGCAGGCACCCCTCATTCCCACACACAGTCATTTGCACATGGCTTCAACCAGCGCAGTCAGAGGTTCCATCCCTCTGCCCAGAGCCCTCCTTTAGCCCTTTTTTCCTCAAAAAAAAACCCACAAAAACTCTGAAGCAGCAGGATTCTCCCAATACCCTCTGTCCTGTTCAATCCCCTCCCACTGCCCAGTCTGCCTCCCCACAAGCCCAGGAGCTTTTTTCCACTAGGCTGCTATTCCCACTGTCCCTCCCCAAGAGCCAGCAGCATTACAGTTCCAAAAGATGAGTCTCCCAAATGCCAGCTACTCCCATAAGGATATTGTTTCTCTCCCCTGCACATACCATTCCTGGAATAACCTTTAACCAAAACCAGCACCTGCTGATCTGCCAAGAGAAGCTTCCTTATTTCCCCCCCCACCAAACACCTCTAGTGTCCCCACCCAGCCCTAACTTGCACACCCTTCTCCTCCAACCTGTTCTCAGTCTGATCCAGTCCCATCTCCACATTAGGCCCTCTCCCCGCCCAGGAACTGGCCCCACACCCACACTGTCCTCCTGTCCACCTGCTCCTCACAGCTCAATCTGCTTCCACCTCCAGCCACATCCACACACACAGCCACCTCCATTCACTCACCATCCTTTGACTTCCATTTATACAGTCCCCAAACCTAAATCTGCTGCCAAAAAAATAGCCCCCTACCAACTTCCCTCTAGCCTTACTTTCTGTCCAGCCTACTAAAACTTAAACCAAACATTCTCCTGGCTCTGCAATCCATCATACCCAGACATCCCATTGTTCCAGTGCCCTAAAATCACATCCCTGCTCCTATACAGCCCCCTTAGAGTCACAACTGATCGCCAGTTACAACTTTGCAACCCCAGCCAACCAACACCAAAAATTCAGCCTTCTCAGAGGTGCCTCTCTGCATTAGAAACATCCTGTACTCACCAAGTGGGGCATTCAACATCCACATCCCATTGCTACCAGACCTCCCCCAGGAAACCCCAACCACTTACCTGTGCTGTGGACCTCCAGACCTAGCCTTCCACACTGTCACCCTATCACAGCCATGCTGCTGTCACTCCTCGAGCCTATTTCTGCACATCCGCCTCTTCTTCTGAACCTAAATCCCTTTTGTCCCCCTTCATGGCTCTTGCCCATCCCCTTACACCCACATCCCCCTGAATCAGCCCCACACTCACACCATCACTGCCTAGAGACCCAGCCCCTATTGTCCCCTCAACATGCTCGTATCCTGCCCTAACACCTGCATCCTTACCATCACCTAGACCTGTTCCTCACCTTTATCATCACTTGGACCTGCCTCTGACCTTTATCATCACCTGAACGTCCCTCACCATCCCTTTGACCTGCCACTCACCTTTAGTGTCACTTCCATCTGCCGTTCACCTTTAACCTCACCTGGTCCCGCCCCTCACCTTTACTGTCAGCCGACCCTTTCCCCTCGCACCACGACCCTACTGCCCTCACTTATCCCTGGACGTCCCGCAGCCTCCCACCCTGTTTGAGTGTCCAAACCTGCTTCTCGTACCCACCTCCCTATTTCCCTCAAGTGCTTCTCTGGGCAACCTGACCCGGGCCACCGAGCCACTGCTCGGTGCGTGTCCCCTCCTTTATCCCTTGCCCTGTCCCTCAGCCCCATCCCTGATGTGGCTGCTACACATTCCACTCCGTACCCTGAACCAGCCCGAACCCCATGGTCCAAAGTAACTCCTCACGCAAACCAATCTCCTACCCCTGAACCATCCTTTCCCCCCCGTACCCCAAACCTAATCCCTCACTCCTGAACCAGCCCTGAACCCCGAAACGACCCCGAACGAGCCCCTCAACCCCCGACCACACCGACCCCAAACGTCCCTGCGCACCGACCCCCGCGCCATTGCACGTCCCCGTCCCCCCGCCCCGCGGGGTCTCACCTGAAGCGCCCCCCGCAGTGCTGGCACTGATCGCCCACCCAGCCAGGCTGGCACTCGCACTGCCCGGTGCCCGGCTGGCACCGCCCGCCGTTGGCGCACGGCTTGTCGCATTCCTTGGACACCGCCACCTCCTCGCCGGCGGCGGCGGCGGGGCCCAGCACCAACAACAGCAGCAGCGCCAGCAGCGGCGGCGGCGGCGGCGCCGGAGACCTCCCGCCCCGCCTGCCCGGTCCCCGCCGCGCCATCTGCGGCCGCTGCCGGGTGGGAGCGGGGCGGGCGGGGGGCGGCGGCACAACGCGGACCATCGGCCGCCGCGGGGCCTCCGCCGGTCCCGCTACGGTGGCCGCGAGTGGGGGGGGAACTGAGAGGGCGGGACAGTGACGTCACTCGCGCGGCCATGGCGGCGGGGAGGGGCGGGTCAGGGAGGCGAGGACGGGCTCCGAGTCAAATGGTTCCACTAATTGCAATGCCTGGTTTAGAAAGAGTGCAATCAGTTCTTGGTTAGGTCCTACAGCTGCAAAGCTCTTCGCTGAGGGGTGAGTTTCTCATCTCAGCAAGTTTAACAAGCAGAGTTTAAAGCACATGGCAGTTCCTAAACCGTGAAATGGCCTTTCCCAGGAAATCAGTCGATTTAAAATTGAGCTGTAAAATTAAAGCCCCTTTACTGCTCCCCATGAGTTAAATATTACAGGTGAGGAAGCAGCAGCTGGCACAGATACAGCACGAGCACTGCCCCAGTTAAAAGAAGGCTAATGGGAGTTAACCACAGAATCACTGGGGTTGGGAAACACCTCCAGAATCACCCAGTCCAACCTGTGACCCCCCACCACACCCACACAGCCCTTGTCAAACAGCCCAGAACACCGAGTGCCACATCCAGCCATTCCTTGGACACCTCCAGGAGTGGGGACTCCACCACCTCCCTGGGCAGCCCCTTCCAACACCTGACCATGCTTTTCCAGGAAGAAATTCCTGCTGATGTCCAAGCTGAGCCTGCCCTGGGCCAGCCTGAGGCCGTTCCCTCTCCTCCTGTCCCTGTTCCTGGGAGCAGATCCCAAATCCCCCCCGGCTGTCCCCTCCTGCCAGGGACTTGTGCAGAGTCAGAAATTCCCCTGAGCCTCCTTTGCTCCAGCCTGAGCCCCTTCCCAGCCGCTCTTGGTGCTCCAGAGCCTTCCTCAACTCTGTTCCTTTCCCTGGGCATGTTCCAGCCCCTCAATGTCCATCCTGAATTGCGGAGCCTGGGACAGTCCCCAGCCCTGGAGGTGCTCCAGCAGTGCCAGACGGGCACTGCCCTGGGATGGAGCAACGCCGTGTGCTGGGCTCCACTGCCCACCGTGGACAATGGAGAGGGGTTGGCTGGGTGTCCACCAGTATCCCGGGGTGTCACTGTACCCCAAGTGACACAAAAAGGTCCCCTCAGAGGTGTGGTTGTGTCCCCCCTACCTAGGGAATGCCCTCCAGCCACCCCACGCACTGTGAGTGTGGGGCTGAGGTGTGGGGAGACCTCCAGGCTGAAGGGGAGGGGAAAGGAAGTGTTCAAGGTGAGACTGAATGGGGCTCTGAGCAACCTAGGAAGCAATATGGGCAGAGATTATTCCCTGTGAGGGTGTAAGGCTCTGGCACAGGCTGCCCAGAGCAGCTGTGGCTGCCCCATCTCTGGCACAGTCCAAGGCCAGGCTGGACGGGACTTGGAGCAGCCTGGGACAGTGGAAGGTGTCCCTGCCCATGACAGGGGGTGGAATGAGATGAGATTTAAGATCCCTTCCAACTCAAACCATTCTGTGATTTTATGATTCTAATTGTGTAATAAAAAAAATAAAAAAATAAAAAAAAAAATCTGAAGAAAAGGATACCCTCCTACCCTGGAAGACAAGCAATCTCCAAGGATTTATGGGCCTTAATTTGTAGCAGTGTGAAAAATGAGGTCCACATTTTTTAATATAAAATTTTAAAAGTTTAATAGAAGGACAATTAGGAGACAGAAAAATAAAACAAAATAAACAAATATGGCCAGGTGCCTCAGCATTCAGCCAAGAGCACCCCTTACTAACAAAGGATTGTCCCTTAAAAACAGAAATCTCTTGGATATTCATAAACGCTTATGCATGATTCAAACATTCCTCTTAAGTTTTAGATATTCCTTTGTTTAGCTTCAGCTCCCCCCTCCCCAATAGAGCAATCCTGGCTTCGTTGAGTCTCACATTCCCCAATAACAGAGGTTCAATAAATTCCTCCCTTGGAGCTCTGGTCACTGCCGTCTTCTTTAGGATAAAATAATCTAAGAATGGGGGGTGGGGGGAGGGAGGGGAGGAGGGGTTCTGACTAGCTTTTCAGTCTCTGGGTTATATGAACAAAAGCAGTCTATATTTTAATACCATGCTACAGCCAAAAATATATATATGTATACATGTATTACACCGCTATTTCTAAGTTTTACCAATAACAGAAATAAAAGAAACTATATTAATACAACAAAGTTTTCCAACATTATACATATAACATTCATTTTAATATTTGCGAAAAGCCAATGATATAATATGTATCTATACCAACAGCAAAGGCCGGAACAAGGAAGAGTAAAAAAGTTAAGTCATCCTCTTCTGAATTTGTGGGCAAAGCAGCAAACTCTGTTGGACACACAGCAAGGATGTCCTTTGCCACAGGAAGGGTAAAAATGTCAGACCTTTCATTTTCAGCAGAGTGAAAAAGACCTGTGAAAGTTAACAGTGTTTGGAGTTCTTGGCTAACTTACCTTTGGTCTGTCTCCAGGAATATGGTTGTGTCTGGACTTACACAAATTGTTTTGAGTGAGGAAAGATGTCAACAGTTGATAATTTATTATTAAAAGAGAGAAAAAGGGTAAAAGATACTATTCACATCTTTCCCTTTGAAAGAGTGACCAGGATTTAGGTGCAGCAATGCATAGACACATGGCAGACTGGGTGGAAATAGCCAACTCACCATATTTAAATAGTTCATTTGTGTTTAGAAATTCAGATGTTACCTACCTGTCTGAGGGAGGTTCTCGGGGGAGCCTTAGTGATTTCTGTGTGAGTTACTAGGATAACGAAGGGTGTTGAGCAGATAGGAAAGAAAACATCCTAAAGAGTGGTTAGTTTTTTCTTGTCAGTCAATTATCTTTAGCGAAACCATTGCTCAGAGATTCTGCTTTTTCTACTTGAGGCCTCAAGAAGGAGGATGAAATCTTTGGTTTAGTTTAAAACTGCTAGGCTGGGCTAACGTGGTATTCAAAGGCAACATAAAACCAAAAAGGTGTAAGTGATGAGAAATAGGTTGCAAATCCCTTGTAGGCTGTACAGAAATGGAGGCACAGAGAGGCCATTTCTACATACCTGGGACATGGCCAACTCCCAGCATGCCCTGAACAGGTGGATTCAGAGACCCAGCCATTTCCCAAGGTGCTGCCAGAAAAGCCAGTCTGGCTCTGAGAGTCAGCCAGCTCAGGATATAGACACTGTTCCCTGGATTGTCACTGTGGTGGGGTGACCCTGGCGGGACACCAGGTGCCTCCTAAAACTGCTCTCACTCCCCTCTTCAGCTGGGCAGGGAAATAAAATACAATGAAAGGCTCATTGTTGAGATAAGGGCAGGGAGAGATCAGTCACCAGCTACTGTCATGGGCAAAAGAGATTGAGGAAATCAGTTTAATTAATTACCAGTCAAATCAGAGTGGTGTAATGAGAAGTAAACTCAAATCTTAAATCACTTTCCCCTTGTCCCTCCTTTCTTCCCAGGTTCAATTTCCCTCAGGATTCTCTCCCTCCCCCTTCCAAGTGGTGCAGGGGGATAGGGAATGGGGCTGTTGTCAGTCCATCACACATTGTCTCTGCTGCTCCTTCCTCCTCTAGGCTGAATTCTCACTCTCCCCCTGCTCCAGTGCAGGCTTCCCACGGGGTCACAGCCTCCTTCAGGCATCCCCATGCTCTGGCATGGGGTGTCCATGAGCTGCAGATGGATCTCTGCACCCCCATGCCCTTCATGGCTCCATCAGACATGGAGAGAAGCTCCAGCACCTCCTCACAGGAGAGGAGAGACACAGGAGAGACATCCCCATATCAAAGCCTTGTCACCCAAACCCAACACAGTCACACAGGTACTGCCAGCACAAAGTGATGCCAAAATGTTCCAACCAGTGGAAGTGTTTCTTACATGGATCTAAAACACCGCATGGATTAGCCAGATATAGCCAGCTCAGGACTGGGGTTGGTGTCTACTGTCAAATATTACCCCTGTCCTCCGCTTTGTCTCTCCTCCCATCTGTTTGTGTTCACTTGCAGTTATCTGTGATAACAGTACTTATATTTTCACAACATCTGCTTCCCTCTTTCTTGCCAAGCATAGTTCACTGTTGCATAAAAGACAGAAAGTAAAAAAATTGGGTAAGGGTGCAAATAAACGTGGAGGAATTGTTCCCATCATAGATATCAGCTGAATTTCTCTTCATTGGTGTCAGACTTAGCGAACTGCTTCTGTGCTCAACAGTTTATGTGGATTTTTATCCAGTTAGGTGGCCAAGATGCCATTCATCCTTGGATCTCACCTCACCCTCTTCCCAAAAGTAGTTCCTTAAGAGTCATAGAATCCCAGAATCATCTGGGCAGGGAAACCACCCTGTAGAGCAGATTCCTCCAAGTCCTGTCCAACCTAGCCTTGAACGCTTCCTGGGATAGAGCAGCCACAATTTCCCTGGGCAACCTGAGAAATTAGCAATTCAAAAGGTTTTTGCAGTTGGGGAATCAAAAGGTTTTCTACCAGATAAATGGAATTATTAGACCTGTGCAGTGATTGATGGTTGTTTTTTATCAAGCAAACTTTAAATCACTTAAAAAAAGTTAAGAAGGATCATCCAGTAGACAGAACAGAGTTCTGACATCACAATAAACCAACACCCCAGCTAACAGAGTGTACATCAGCTGCCTATGGCCAGTCTCAAATACTTGGGAGAAGAGTAACATCTGTGAGTGTTGCACAAGAGAAATCCTTTCCTAACCGTGTTAGTGATCACACTGCCCTCCTTGGCACTGACTGCATCAAATATTAGCTGCAGGACACAATTATTGTTATATTAACTTTAATCTGTTTCATTTTAACATGTAAAAAATGTTCAAAACTGTTTTGGGGTTTTTGTTTTGTTTTGTTTTTTCATTTTTAGGGTTTGGGGTTTTGGGGTTTTTGGTTGGTTGGTTTGGTTTGTTTGTTTTGGTTTTTTGGGGGGTTTGGTTGGTTGGTTGGTTTTTTGGTTTTTATTCACAGGCAGTTTGCTGACATGGAATATCATTTGGAAGGAGGGGAGTTAGGTTAGCCTTGACTGGGCTATTTTTATATAAAAAACCAAAAATATTTCATAACAGATGTACTAGAAAGGTTAAAACACCCTTTCCTGGCAACAAAAAGGACAATGCAAGAGCAGGACAATGGTGTTTCTGCAGACTGCACAGAGGGAGGGGATTGCCTTGAGGGATGGAAGAGCCCTGTGTATCACAACTGAAAACATAACATCATCAGAGCAACACTTCAGTGACTGATCTCTGCTCTCTGGTGACCAGGGACAGGACCAAAGGGAACGGCTGAAGCCGTGTCACGGAAGGTTTAGGTGAATATTAGGAAAAGTCTCTTCCCCCAGAGGGTGGTTGAACAGGCTCCCCAGGGTTTGTGGTGGCCCCAGCACTGCCAGAGCTCCAGGAGCATTTGGACAATGCTGGCAGGCTCAGGGTGGGATTGTTGGGGTGTCCTGTGCAGAGCCAGGAGTTGGATTCGGAGATCCTTGTGGATCCTTTCCCACACAGGCAACTCTATCCATGACATTCTGTGATTCACACAACTTTATGCAGTGTGTGAAATAAACAACCAAATCAGCAACCATTTCCAAGGACATTGATTTTAGACAACTATAAACAAGTAAGTACAACAAGCAAGTATACCACCACTGAATTAGGTCTGGAATGAGGAGTTACACTCACCTCTGTTCACTCTGGCTGCCAAACATTTATGGCCCCATCTGTTGTCCTTATGTGTGTAGCTGAATCCATATTTAATCAGCACATATTTGCTCTGTATATAAGCCAAGTTACTACCCACTTCATATGCCCAATGACAGGATAGACGGACATGCTAATTAATGAATTGGCCTCTGGGGTGAAATTATGTCTGCATTAAGAAGATTTACGTTGATACTAATAAAGTCGGAACATCATTGCTGATGGCTGAGTCATGGCTGAGCTGGGTATCACAGACATGTAAACAGTGGATGTGCCCTAGGAGGCTGGTTCAATGGTATGTTTATCAAAATGGATCAAGTCATGGTGATATCAGAGGTCAAAAATCACATAAAATCATAAGCATAATGCTGCATTGTGCAGGCTTTTTATCTGCTGTTGAAATGAGCTCACAGTGATCCTGAACTTCAGAAATAACTCCCTAGCCACGGGCCTGGAATCAACTCTTCTCAATTTTCTTATAACCCAGCATCACCACTTTTTCTACTCCTCACCCAGCCTGCTGTTTCCACCCATTACAACCTCTGCCCACATTCCCAAATCCTCAGCACCTTGCACCCTGTCTCTTCTGTTGAAGGTCCTTCCATTTTCCCCAAAATTCCTCTTTCCTTCACCTTTGAGTGCTTCACCTCTGACTTCAGACTTCACCAGTAAAGTCTGAATCCAAACACAATCATGCCCAGACCAAAATGTATTCACTCAAGAAGCTTGTTTTTTTCCTGTGGATGTGTGTGAGGCAACTCTACACAGAAAAACTGCCACGTGGTCTTATTGTAAAATCCCAGAATGGTTTAGGTTGAAAGGGGACGTTAAAGACCATCTTGTTCCACCCCCTGCCATGGCTGGGGCCAATGGACCAGATTGTTCCAACCCCTGTCCAGCCTGGCCTTGAACATTCCCAGGGATGGCACAGATAGCTTCTCTGGGCGGCCTGTACTAGGGTCTCACCACCCTTACAGGGAAGAATTTTTGCAAATATCTAACTGTGAAAACCTTGTGTGGACTTGGGTTATGTGCAGGGCCCTGGAAGATGTCTGACCTCAGCAAATCCCTGCTCTGATGTCAGGACTGAGGGAGCAGCTGGTGCCCATGGTGGTTTGGCAGAGCAAGAGCCCTGGCAGCCCCACAATGGGTGCAAGACTCACCCTGCTAACACCATCCCAAGGGTGCAGACAGGCAGATAGATGGTGCCTCATACGTTTGAGGAGGTCTCACTTTCCCTAGAGAGATTTAAAGAACAAGGAAGAGGGGGAAGAGAAGGAAATGCTATTGCATTCTGTACCTCCCCATCCTCTCCTCTTTCCCAACTCCTTTGCAGAGGCTCCAGAAGCGCAACACTTCCTTGCCTCAGCCCTTTCTCCTGGCAGTGCTGCCCAGCCCTCACCAACGCAGCTACAAGGAAGTGTGATTGCTGCCCTTGACATGCAGCCTAGCACCGGCTGACTCACATATCTGGGGTGGAAACACCTTCACAGTCTGCCCTTGGTACCGCCATCCCCTTGGCAGTTTTTACTTCCTGGGAATAGGCATGGCCCCATCAGAGTGCCAGGAAAATTAATCCACGAACACCAGAGGTTGATGTCCAAAAAGGGGATAGAGGAATCCTTTTACTATATTCAAATAAAGGGAGAGGCCATGGGGCATTCCCCTGGGGTCTCTCAAATTTTTGGAGGGCACAGCCTCCTTTTTATCCTAATTCCCGGCCGCTTGTCCCTTCTCTCTTTCCCCATAAAGGTACTTGAGAGGTACAGGCTTCCCGGAACACCTGATACCTGGGGTACCTTCCCCCCCCACCCCCAATGCATAATCCCTTCTTAATTCTTAACTCTTGAGGAATTCATGGTGCTCTTTCAGTGCCTCTTTCATCTTTCAGAGGAATCTATCCTATTGTTTCTGTTGTCTCTCAGTGATAGTTGCATTTTATCAGCAGACCCACTGCTTGTTTGTAAAGACAAACCCGTCATTCCTCTCAAGAGGGACTATGGGGAGGTCAGGCACCGCTTTAGGGATGCAGGTGTGTTTCCAGCTGCAGCACAGACCCTGCACAATGTCCAGCCTCTGCTAGGTACAATTCCTCTCAATTCTCTCTCTCCTCCCTCTGGTTCACATATCAAGTTGCTTCCTTCCAGCTCTTGGGAGAGATGTTTGGAATGGTATTCACTCTCTGGGAGAAGATACTGAGCTCCATTTTCTCAGCGGCTTGAAGCCTTAACCACCTTTCCTGGCTACAGCCAGGGAAACAGCAGTGGCAGGAGACACCAACCTTGGGCTCCAGGTGACTCCCTGTCAAAAATCTCTGCTGAAATATACACCTGCTTTTTGCCAGGGGATGAAGCAGAGCTGGCTGAGGTTGTTTGGGCATCTGCCTATTGGCTGAAGCTAACAAGACAGCATGTGTCAGGAGAGCCACTCCTCACAAAGAGCTGATGTGGCTGTAGTGAAAACATGCTGTTAAAAAGCCAGTCAGTGCAAAGTCTTTTCTATGGTTGACTCCTGTGTTCCCAACAAAAACAGCCTCAGGGCTTCACATCTCCAGCTCCATGGAGCTTGGGCTGGTGGCCTTTCAGTGCTGTGCTGTGCTGTTGGTCTACCAGCTCTCCGTTAGCTCTCAAGCAGGACTGGAAGGAGCTATGCTATAGAAAAGAGAAACCATCAAAAAGTTACAGAATCTGAAAGCACATCCAGAAAAGGGAATAGAACTAGGGAAGGGTCTGGAGCAAGTCAAATGTGGAGCAGCTGAGGAAGCTGTTGGTGCTCAGCCTGCGCAAAAGGAGGCTCAGGGGGAACCTTCTCACTCTCTGCAACTCCCTGACAGGAGGGGGCAGCCAGGTGGGGCTTGGGCTCCTCTCCCAAATAACAAGTGACAGGACAAGAAAAAGTGACCTCAAGTTGTGCCAGGAGAGACTCTGGTTGGGTATTAGGAAAATTTTCTTTATGGAAAGGGTTATCCAGCCTGTTGTACCACTGCCCAGGGCAGAGGTAGAGTGTCAATCCCTGGAGAGATTTAAGACGTGTATGTGGCACCTGGGGACATGGGTTAGTGGTGGCCCTGACATTGCTGAGGTAGCAGTTGGATTCAATGGTCTTGGAGCACTTTTCCAGTCTTAATGACTCTGTTATTCTATGAAAGCATAAATACTCTCATCCTGACATTTACAAGAAGAGAAATACCTGAATGTAACACTTAGGCTCTACTCCATCAGTTGCACACTGCTTTGTTTTTATACAAACCCCTCAGTGGTGATGCCCCTGAAGTTTCTTGCACCTTGCTTGCTCACAGCCAGACTTATGCTAGAGGCTGTTGTAGCAGAAGTGCACTGAATCTATGTGTTCATGGCTGAGGAATGGGAATTACATTACATTATGCTGTCTTGCATTTCATATATCTCACCCTCGAGATGTCTTGCAAATTGCACAGCACACCAGTACCATAAAGCTCTAGGATTTGGAGCATTGCCTGCCCAGCTCTGGAAGAGTTTGCCTGAAAGGAGCTCCAGCTTCATACCAGTCGAATATCTGCTACAGGGGAGCTGGTTCTTTTTCATAGTATAGTACTTCACCTCTGCTCTGGAGACAGGCTGAGAGAGTTGGGATTGTTCATCCTGGAGATGAGAAGGCTGACCAATTCCAAATATTTTGTGAATAAAGGGGCTCCAAGAGAGTTGGAGTGGACTTTGAAAAATGGCCTGGAGTAACAGAAAAAGGGGAACTGATTCCCACTGCCATAGAGCATGTTAGATGGGATATTAGGAAGAAATTGCACACAGAAGTTTTCGCTGCCTCATCCTTGGAAGTGTTCAAGGCCCGGTTAGATGGGGCTTGGAGCAACCTGGTCTAGTGGAAGGTGACCCTGCCCATGGCAGGAGGTGGAATGAGATGGTCTTTAAGGACCCTTCCAATTCAAATTCATAGTGATTCTATGATTCTCTATGTAGCAGTACTACTGGAGCAGAAACATTCAACGCTAATAGTGACCTGGATGGCTGCTGGCTTTCCTGGATGAATTTATGCTGGTTTAAATCAACTCAATACCTGGCTGGGGACTGTTGGCAGAACATATGCAAACCCTGTTTGCTAAATTAGTTTCCTTAGCCATGGAATCTCTGGGATACAAAGCTGTTACCGCTGAAGATGAACAGATCACGCAGACACAGGTTGAGGTGTGCTGCAAGAAAGAGCAGAGTTTATTTTTCCTCCCAGGATTTATAGGTTTCTGCCCACAGCCCGGGATGGGATGGTCAGGATAACACTTTCTCACTGCACTGGCCATGAGAGATGCCCATCACAAGATGTGTAACAGAAAGAATGTACACATATCTATGTTTACAGTTCCTGTCCTGGGAAAGTCCTTAGAAAACCATGTTAGCAAGCTCAGAAGCTGAGTTTTCAAGGCGACACAAAGCCTCACATTTATAGAAAGTTTATGAAACTACACTTTGTACTTTGATACATGGGCTCACCCTTAGGAGAATTACTGGTCTGGCTGACTTCCATGGGATGGGATGGATGTGTAGTTAAACTGGTGCCTACAGCTGAAGAAGAGGGGAACTTCCCTATGGGCTGGTCTGCAGCCTGTTGAAACAGCACACAAACAACTTGGGTTTTAGATTATATCAACACATTTTGCTTCCTCCTATTGTGACAGGCAAAACCAGTAAAGGGTTACTGATTTTACATTGGAACCAGTTCTCCAAACACCTTTCCAAAGTATAATTGGGATAATAGAGCCCAGGATAATAACAGTGTTGAAGCAGGTATTTTACTAGAGGTTGCATGAATAGCACTGAAGAGTAGGAAATGCCTAAAAGAGGGGGATGGACTTACAGAGAACACACAAACTACATGGGTGAATTCTTGAGGATGAAGAAAGCAGAACTGTGGAATCACAGAAAAATTGAAGTTAAAAGAAATCTCCTCTTCCACCAAGCAGCTCAAACCACCTGTTGGGGGTTAGGTGGCCTTTTTTTTGTTCTGGCTTGCCCGTGGAATTTTTACCTATTAGTTGCGGGGACAACCTAACTGTGGGTATTTAGTGGGTGCTCGACAAAGGACAAAGAGTGGCCGGGCCCAGGGGGGGCAGGGGGCAGGAAAGGAGGGTGGGGACAGTTTTTGGCTGGCTTTCTTCGGCTTCGGGGAGAGACATTCTTTTTTGGGGGCGCGGAGCTGCTGCGGTGGGGAGAAGGGAATTTCGCCATCACCCAGACGGAGCTGCTGCTTCTTCTCCTTCTCCCCTCTTTGTTGGCGGCCTCGCACCCCCTGTCCTGCCGGGACGTGTGGCAGTGCCAGCCACCACCGCGGAGCTGCTGATCCACCTCAGCCACCGGCCCAGGATCTCAGCTCATCCCTGCTGTTCCAGCTGACTGTTCCTCAGAGCCCTGCAGGAGCACCAGGACTGACTGCCCGAGGGGTTTGTGCAAACAAAAGCCTCTCCTCCATCCCATCTCAGCCGAGAAAGCTGTCCCGGGGTCCCTGGTTCTGTGTTCTTGTTATTGCTGTAGTTATTGTTTGTTTGTTTGCCTGGTTATACTAGTAAAGAACTGTTATTCCTATCCCCAGATCTCTGCCTGAAAGCCCCTTGATTTCAAAATTATAATAATTCGGGGGGAGGGGGTCTACATTCTTTCATCCCAAGGGAGGCTCCTACCTTCAAGAACCGAGACACCACCTTGGAGAAATATTTGGGTCTTGAAGATACATGATTAGTCAGCACCTCTGAGCATGAAATCAAGATTAATAGTTTCATGTAGCTTAACTGCAGTACAGCTGCCTACATATTAACAGGGCTTAATAGGGGATTAAACCAATTCTAGGGGTAAAAGAACCTTGGAAGCATCTTTGTTTCTCCCTTGGTATAGACAGTGTAACTCCATCAGAAGTACCACCAGGGCATGGTTTTTGGGCAGCACAGAGGGGAGGAATAAACTGCTGGGAGCAGACCTGCAGCAGCCTTTGCTCCACTGGGTGAGTCATTGCAAAATGGGTTGCAATGGCAGAGAGCTAGTGAGGAAAGGGAGAAGTGAACAGAGTAGGAAACAGATGCTACCATACCACTGTTTTGTGTAGGATTTATGACAGTTCATGGAGTCAGAGGCAATAAGGGACCATCACTTCATGGAAGCTTATCGCATCTCGTCGGAGCTGATCTGGCTCTGTCACTTGGGCCTGCACAGGAGTGGGTCACAGCCCAGGAGCAGGATGAGCCCAGGTGTGACTGGAGCACTCGCTCTGTGGCTTTTGGCTGTCAGTCTGTGCTCTGAGGAGACAAGGACGAGAGGGAGGCCTTTTGCATGGGATAACAGAGGATTTATTGCTCTGGGGAATCTTGGGGGCAAAAGACAGAAAATGTGAGCGTGCAGCAGCTGAAATAGGGAGGTGGTTCAAAGGGAGGGTACAAAGCATCAGCTAATCAGAGATATCCTGGGGAGGGTAAAAGGCAGGGTTTACAAAATCATCATCCAATGAGGGAGGTAGGGGGGGAAAGTTGGGTCACATGGACTAATCAAACGTCGAGGCTTAAGGAATTTCCAAAGAGGAATTCCAAGCATGCGGTGGGCCTAAGGCAGATTGACAGGAGATTCAGGGTAGATTGACAACATGTCGTGGGAGGGTCTCATTTGGACCAAACCATCAACTTAGGTAATAACCAAACATACCATTAACAAGAAACACACTGCAACAGAGGCTGACTTCTTGTATTTTGGTTCCATCCTGTTGCCTTGGGTGCAGACTGCACTCCTACCCCATTCACAGTCCCAGAGGGTCTCACATCTCTGGGCTCCCAGGTTGTGCTGGAAAAGCTTGGCCCTGTGGCACATTTGGGGTGGTGGCTACTTCAATTTGAGCCCTGTGCAGCTGTTCAAGGAAGCAGAACATTTGGCTCAAGGAGGAGACTGCTGTGGAATCCCTTGGGAGGAAACAGTTTTTCATTATAATCCAGAAAGGTCTGGGGAGCTGGATTTAATTTTTTTTCCAGTTTAAATAAATGTGGTTTAAATGTAAAATATTATGGTCTACAAAATAAATACAGAAAAGATTTTTGACATTTCCTCCACTGCTTTGAGCTCTCCTCAGCATGATTGTCTGTGTGTCCAGTCTGAACAAAGACAGACAAGGAGGAAAGGTGGGAGGCAAAGGAATGGGAAAAAAAAAACACCCCCAGTTCAGCACAACTGCAAGTGCAGATTCACAACTACTGGGAGATGACGAGACATGTGCCAAAACAATAAATGCTGGTTTAGAAATAGTGGAACTGTCTTGTGCAGACTCTGCTGAAAAGATATACCCTGAGCACACAAAACTGGCTGCTGCTGTGTTTGAGAATGCAAACTGAAAACAGAGTGGGCTTTTCTGCAATGAGTGTTTTTATAACAGGATTGTGTGTTTTAGAAATAACATTGGATAGAAGCGTTATCTGGGAATCTGTGAGTCAGCTTGTGTTTTGGTACTGGCAGATAAATATACTAATAAGCACATGGAATATTACCCACCTTGAAGGAACAGCCTCAGCTGCTGATATGGCAAACATGTTTGCTAACGATGTGCAGAGATTGGCATTAGGAAGTCGTTGTGGCTAAGTCCTGAGCAGTCAGGGAGAGCCAAGAAAATGCATTCCTTGCAAGGCTGAACTGTGCTCTGGCAATGAATAAGTGGTGATGGCCTTTCTGGAGCCTCAAACACCATCCTTGCTCCAGACCAGAGGTGCTGCATGGACTACGGGTTGCTTGATATTTTATGGATAGCATTGCCTCTTGTCCCAAAGGGTGGGACTCACCTCAATAGGCCTGTGAAACTGGCATCAATTGGAAGATGCTTAGATGAGATTTCAGGAGGAAATTCTTCCTGTGAGGGAGGTAAGGCACTAATACAGGCTACCCAGAGAAGCTGTGGCTGCCCCATCCATGGGAGTGTTGAAGGCCAGGTTGAAGCAACCTGATCTAGTGGAAGTGCCCCTGCCCATGGCAGGGGGTTGGATGAGGTTGTCTGAAAGTGTCCTTTCACTCCAAACCATCATGATGATCATGGTGATCATGTCTTCTTCAGAGGTTTTTTCTGTAGTTAGTAGAGAATTGATCACAAGTCTGGGGTACCTGTCCTATGAGGAAAGGCTAAGGGACTTGGGATTGCTCAGCCTGAAGAAGAGGACGCTCCAGGGAGACCTTGTTGCAGCCTTTTGGTTCTTCTAAGGGGGCCTGTAAGAAAGATGGGTAAAAACGTTCAAAGCAAATTTTGTCTTTGAAACCAGAAATCAAAACTGTACCATGCTTTGGTCTGCAGATGAGTGTGAGTGAGATCCAATTATCTGTTGTGTTTGGAAAGCCTTTCAAGACCCAGGAGACAGTTCACACCACAGGGCTGCAATGTAGACACACATGTATAGCAGGTCAAAAAATCTGTAGATTTCTGTAGTTCATAGAATCACAGAATCATCTCATTCTAATTCCCTGCCATGGGTGGAATTCCCTTCCACTAGATCAGGGTGCTCCAAGCCCTGTCCAGCCTGGCTTTGAACACTTCCAGGGATGCAGGGGCACCTGGACACCATCTCTGGGCAACCTGTGCCAGGGCCTCACCATCCTCACAGGGATGAATTTCTTCCCAATATCCCATCCAACCCTGCCTTCTGTCAACATGAAGCTGTTCCCCCTTGTCCTGTCACTTCAGACCCTTGTCCAAGGTCCCTCTCCAGCTTTTCTGGAGCCCCTTTAGATGATAGAATGTGCTGAAAGGTCTCCCCAGAGCCTTCTCTTCTCCAGGCTGGACACGTCCAGCTCTCCCAGTCTGTCTCCAGAGGAGAGGGGCTCCAGCCTGTAACATGAGTTAGACATCCTCATACACATAACAGATGTATTTTCAGGGCCTCAGCCAAGATCAGAGGTTTGGTGTGCAGTATGTCAGGTAAAGCAGAAGATGCTTTCTGTAGGAACCTCAGAACTGAGCAGCAGGAAGGACTTGGCCAATGGAGGACCTAAGCAAAGGAGGTGAGAGGAATGGTGAGCACAGAACTGAAGAGCTGTGATTTTTGCAGACTTCATCAAGAGGTGACCTTCCGGGCACTGAGGGGAGCAGCGCATGGGCAAGATTGAGGAGCAGCTTAAAGAAAAGGCAGGCAAAAATGTCAGATTCTGGTGGCTGCAAAAGGCTGCAGCTATATGGAGAATGGAGTGACAGTTGCAAAGAAGGTGAGCTGTTTGGTGCGCGCTCAGACTGCAGGGGAAGGATGGAATCACAAGAGCAATGTGTTTGAGAGATGAGCTGGGAAGATGATCCCAGCAGTGATGGAGGAGTACCAACATGCTCTCACAGAGGTGTCATAAATAACCCAACTCCTCAGAACACCTTTCAACCCTCCAGCTCACACAGAAACTTCATGACTGCGCAAAGTGTCTCTTTTTCACAATGAGCCCCATTTTACTTTTATTACTCTTTCACTCTCCCTTTGCTTAGAAATGAATGGATTACCTTTGGGGCAAAATAGCAAGAAAGAGGTGATCCACCTGTACACAGAACTCAAGATAAAGGGTGAAGAGCATGAGGGGAAAATAACTCACCTTGCAATGAGAGGAATTATGAGTGAGAACCAGGGGGTAAAGAATGGGAATTTTCATGCTGGAATATTTTTAATGACACAAAACAAGCACCTTGCCATAATTAAGTGCTAAGAAATAACAACCTAACATTAAGTGATGACATTATCGTCTCAACAATGATTGTGTAGCAGCCTCTATATCCATGGTGTCAAAGCAGGATGTTCACAGGATTAATGAGCAGTTAAAACATGAAAGCTCCTCACCAGAAGGCTTTCTCCAGGAAATGCCTGCAAGCTCAGTTGTTGTTACTTAAATAAACAGAACAACATTGTTGAATATGATCATTTTTACATTGTCATATAAAAATGTCAGAATAAAGGCAAAGAGGAAGTATTTTACAGCAAATATCCAGAGGGAAACCTGTTTTCTGCATTATTTGCCACAGCTTTAACACCCCAAATTCCTTAATTTGCCTACAGGTACCATGCTGTGGTCTGTGCTTTCTGACACCACTGTAGGGTGTGTCCCTTGCCCTGGAGAAGGGTTTTTTCAGAAAATCATGCAATGGGCCTTTATGATCTAGTTCCAAACCCCATACTGCTCACTAGATCAGGTTGCTCAGCGCCCTTGATTTCTTCTAAAGCTGTTTTGTGGGGGATGTTAATGTATCGTTCTCATTTCTATATTTTTTTCCCTGGTGTGAAAATATCTTCACCTTCTTCTGCCCAATCTCACAGAGCATGACAAAATCCTGGTTGATGGCTAGAAAAGTTGCAGAAACTTTTGAGGAACACCTCATCCAAGAACTGGGCCTGCTAGTGTTACTTTCCTCACCCTGGTATCTCATATTAGAGAAAAAGGATTAGAAAAGCTTAGAGGGGGTAACTGGTCTTGTGTTTGGATGAAAATCACTGTGAAGATGGTGATTAAATGTTCCACTGTCTGTTTTTAGAGGATTTGCTTTGTGGGTGGTAATAAGTTACCTGTCTACCTAGGAGGTGCTGATGGCTGATGAAGAGGCAAGGCAGGAGGAGGGTGGATGAGGGTGACCCAGGAGCTCTCAGGGAAGTGAACTCTCTTTGTAGACACTGAGATAATTATCTTGTTTTAGCCTCGGTCACCCAGGACTGAGATCTGTTACATGAGCTCAAACTCCACATAGGAGACAGTGGTGGGCACTTCATGGAGAAACCACTGAACCAGCATCAGTGGAGATGACCAGGTGCAGAAGTCCCAACCACTTAGAACCATAGAATCACAGGATGGTTTTGGTTGGAAGGGAGTTAAAGAACATATGGTTTAATCCCCTCCCATGGGCAGGGATGCTACTCACTAGATCATGTTACTGAGGGTCCCGTCCAACCTACCCTTGAACATTTCAAGCGATGAGGCCATGGTAAAAACCTTATTGGGAAAGCTCAAGATATTAATTGGAAAAACTCTTCACAGTGCCAGTGGGGTTCCTCAGTAGGTCTGCAAATCAGAGGACCAGTTTCTAATATGTGACTCTTGAGAATCTCACCCCTGGCGTGCTCTGACCTGTGTGTGTGCTGCCCTAAGCCGCTCTACACAGGCCACCAATTTGGGATAGCTCATCCCAGACAGTTCAGGTCACCCTCACTTTGGCCTGTCTCCACTACAGGGTGACAGAACCAGGACTAAGAACCTACAGATGGATGGAAATTGGCCTATCAAATCCTCTGCTTTCCAGCTTCTTCATGGCTGAGTTAAACCGAGCTACATGAGAGCAAATTCACAGAGAGCATCCCCAGAGCTCTGCCAGAACCCAGAATTCATAGATGCTCCCAGACATCTTCTCTGTCCCTCACATCTTCTGTAATTATGCAGAGGACTTGTTCATCTCACTGGCATTGCTAGTTTCTGCACCAAAAGCCTGGATCAAACCCACAAGTAGCTTTTACAGGTTAAATATTAGAAAGAAGTTCTTTACTATGAGGATGATGAGGCCCTTGCACAGGTTGTCTAGAGAAGCTGTGGCTGCCCCTGGATCCCTGGGACAGTCCAAGGCCAGGCTGGACAGGGCTTGGAGCAACATGTTCTAGTGGAAGGTGTCCCTGCTCACGGCAGGGCAGCAGAGCTGGATGGCCTTTAAAATCCTTTCCAACCCAAACCATTCCATGATTTTTTTATGAAGGCTGCAGCTCACTTGCCCTTGGCACAATGCATCACAGTCCCATGACTTATCTTATAAATCTACTTTTGGCACCCACCTCTCAGATGACAGAGGTCTTGCAAACACAGGATAAAGCCCTGTACTTCCCTGTCACCTCCTGATTACCCCTTATAGATCACAGCTCCCTGATAATAGCAGGAACACACTGCAGTCCACTCCAGCTAGCACCAGCTTCCCATAGCCCCAGCAATCTTCTTTCCTTTCCAGCTTTCAAAAGCCAGGCTACAGCACGTCAGGAAACCCCCCAGAATCCAGAAACCCCCCATTTTGCATGCAGGAGATTGTCCCCTCTGTGCCTTGCACTTACTCTTCCCCAGCTGACCCCAGCCACAGATAAGTTCCAACAGTTTCCCTTTGCAGGATTTTTTTGTGCAACCTTTAAACCAAGTGCATGAACTACTGGGAACAAAGCCTTTTCCACCAGGAAACAGCCTTGAGAAGGCACCAGCTCTCACTGCATTCACAGCCCCACAGCTTCTGGCAGCCAAAATGCACTCAGCTGCTCCTGAATGGGAAGTCCTATAGGGAGGCGAGGTAAAAATTCGTTACATAGGATTTGGTTTCTTTCTGACATAGATGGAAAAGAAGGGAATGAAAGGGTAAAGCTTAGTGAAATCAGATTTGGCTTTCCAGAGCAGAGCATCTGAGTACCTCACTTCTGCATCCAAGTGCCTCATTTCCCTGCCCCACTCCCAGCATTCAGCCAGCTCAGCTCTTGGCTCAGCTCTAGTTGAATGCAGACAGATTCTTTCCTGTGAGGGTGGTGAGGCCCTGGCACAGGGTGCACAGAGCAGCTGTGGCTGCCCTGGATCAGTAGCAGTGCCCAAGGCCAGGTTGGATGGGGCTTGGAAAAACCTGGTACAGTGGAAGGTGTCCCTGCCCATGGCAGCGGGGTGGAGCTGAATGAATTTTAAGGTCCCTCCTAACCCAAACCATCCTGTGATTGGATGATTCTATGATCTGGCACATAAACACTTCAGGACAACAAACAAGAAACCTCAGGCTTTGAGATCTGGCTTTGCAGCTTTGTCATTCTTTGGTCCCCAGTGCAGGATTTTTGGTGCAGTGTCTTCTGCTCCGAGCAATTTCCCACTCCAGCAAACAGGCTGGCTACTGCAAGGCAGGAGCACAATACATCTGCCATAACAGCTGAATTGGCCTGAGCTCTGCAGAGCTAATCATCCATGAAAATGCCCCTCCTTGTCATCCTGGAAGAATTGACTTTAATGATGAGAGACATTCTGTTTCGAGCCTGGTCAAAAGGGTAGGATGCCTTTCAGGGAGATTTCAGCTCATCCTTGGGAGTATCCCGTGCAGTCAGAGAGCTCAGAGCTTTCTCTTAACACTCTCATAACCTGCAGTCAGGAATTTCGGAAGCTCAATGCAGGATTAATACAAGAATTGAAATTATAATATATACAATTAATACAAGACTTGGAATTTGGGCTTTTAAAATTATTTTTCTTGGAGATCTTCTTAATGTGTTTCTCCTAGCCCTGACTGTCTGCAAGTGCTGGTGATCCATCATTCTCCACACCTCCAGCTCCCCCACCACCCTTGGCATTCGTGACCACCAGAATCATAGAATGATCAGGCAATCACATAATGGGTTGAGTTGGAAGAGACCACCTCATGCCACCCCCCTCCCATGGGCCGAGCACCTTCCAGTACCCCAGGTTGCTCCAAGCCCCGTCCAACCTGGCCTTGAACACTTCCAGGGAGGATGTCAAGGATTATCATAGAATCACAAAATAAACTAGATTGGAAGAAAACTTTGAGATCATCGAGTTCAACCTGTGACCTAGCATTACCTTATCAGCTAAACCATGGCACTGAGTGAGCCTCATCAAGTCTTTTTTTAAACATCTCTAGGGATGGTGACTCCACCCCTCCCTAGACATCCCATTCCAATGCCAAACCACTCTTTTTGTGAAGAATTTTTATTATCTAATACCTAGCCTAAACTTCCCCTGGCACAGCTTGAGGCTGTCACTGGTTGCCTGGGAGAAGAGACCAACCCCCACCAGGCTACAACTTCCTTTCAGGTAGTTGCAGAGAGTGATGAGGTCTCCTCTGAGCCTCCCCTTCTCCAGGCTAAATACCCCCCGATCTCTCAGTTGTTCCTCATAAGGCCTGTGTTCCAGGCCCTTCACCAGCCTTGTTGCCCTTCTCTGGATACATTCCATCTCAACATCCTCCCTAAATTGAGGGGCCCAGAACTGGACGCAGCACTCAAGGTATGGCCTCACCAGTGCTGAGTACAGGGGAAGAATGACTTCCCTAGTCCTGCTGGCTACACTATTCCTGGTACATGCTGGGAAACCTCCTATAGCATCTCACTGGGAATGTTCTTGCACATTGTGTTTAGCCCAATATCCTAGCACAGC
Organism: Parus major; assembly: GCF_001522545.3. Taxonomy (NCBI): domain Eukaryota; kingdom Metazoa; phylum Chordata; class Aves; order Passeriformes; family Paridae; genus Parus; species Parus major. The sequence continues at coordinate 19,993 of NW_015379265.1, read as the reverse complement.
TAAAAGGATACAATTCCTGGCTCCTGTCCTTACATCCATGCTGTACATTCAGTCTCACATCCAGGCAGCCACAGATGGGATTTATCTCCAGCATGCACAGGGCTGCTATCTGTGCCTGTGCTCAGGCTGGCAATGCCAGCAGGACCCTGTGCTGCTATTTTCCCCTCATTATTCCCTGTATCTCCCTAAGGCAGCAGTTTTTCCTCATACTTCCCCTCTCTGAGCAGCATCCCCTAATAGCCCAGTCTCAGCTGTGGGGGCCATGAAATGTGATAGAAATGTTGGGATATTTATCCTACCTCCCAGCTGGGCTGCACTGACTGTCAGGACTTTGATGAGCCCAGATTTAGGACACAGCTGCAAAGAATAATTTGTGAGTCAGGGGCTGAGATTTTCAGGGAGTTAATAAAGACCTTCCCCATTAGTGAGTTGGGTGGAGGAGATGGTCATCTTGAAAAGAAGTGGTTGTAAGGGTCCCTGGAGGAGAATACTTACTGTGGAAGAAGGCATTTCTCTCTGTGAGAACAACCTGAGCTCTCTTACTTGTTATTAGTAACAATAATAACTAAGTTATTATTAGCAGGCTGAGAGAGCTGGGGGTGTTCAGCCTGGAGAAGAGAAGGCTTCAAGCAGACCTTATTATCCCTTCTAGTGCCTTAAGCGGCTCCAAGAGAGCTGGAGAGGGACTTTGGACTAGGGAATGGCTTCACACTGGCAGAGGACAGGGTTAGATGGGATATTGGGAAGAAATTCTTCCCTGTGAGGGTGGTGAGGCCTGACACAGGCTGTCTGGAGAGGCTGTGACTGCCCCATCCGTGGAAGTGTCCCAGGCCAGATTAGACATTGGGGCTGGGAGCACCCTGGTCTAGTGGAAGGTGTCCCTGCCCATGGCATGGGTGGGAATGAGATGGTCTTTAAGGTCCTTTCCAACTATTAAATGATTAATAATAATATTATCTGGTCTTGCAGCAGCTTCTGAAGTTACAACCAAAAAGATCAACTGGTTATGCCACTCTAAAGAGGACATTCCTACCATGGAGTTGATAAGGCAAACTGCACTTTTTGGGTCACTGTGATCAGCTATGACCTCCTGTCTTGGGTCTAAGATGGCTCAAAATTTAGGCCCAGGAGTCATATGACCCTAATCACTCTCCTGCTAACTATCCATCAAAACCATATCTTGAATCCTGAGAAAGATATTCCTATCACGATAACCCTGGAGAAAAGAAAGTTCTGCAAGTAGGACTGGAATGTAAATCCACTTGTGATAGCCAGGCTGGGTCTGCTGGTCTGACCTGGGATGCCACGACTTTGCCAGAGACAGTGGTCCCGCAAGAAACAGTCTTTGGCGGTCTCTGCAATCCCTGGCCACCAGGAAACCTCAGCAAGGGGCAGCCTCTGGCTGCAAGTGATTTCAGCTCAGTGATTTCAGCTTTGCTTGCGAGGTTATCCCGGGCTGACTCAGAGGGAGAGAGACAGGAGCACCATGTGGCAGTTCCACAGAGACAGCCTGTATTGTCCAGCAGCTCTGCAAAGGGTAGCCAGGGACGGCGGCTCCCTGCTGAACTGGGCAGAAGCTGGGGTTTTTATGGGGGAAAGCCAGGGTGGTACCAGGGGAAAAAGGCAGTGGGTTACAAAGGATCAGCACAGTCACCAAAGCATGGTGGGATAGCTCACCACCAGACAGAGGATGGTCCCATTTAAGGGGTATCTCTCCAGGAGGGGATTGAGATAAGCTTATCACAACTCCCTCAGGAACACATTCTTCCAAGGGAAAGCCTTGGCAGGCTCACCTGCCTCCACATCCACTGATTCTCCTTTTTCTTCCACAATCCTCAGGTACTGCAATTAACAAAGTCATGGAGTAAAATTATGGATTCAGTGCAATCTGAAGACAAATTTTTCCAATTTCTCCTTGAGTTCTCTCTACCAGATCGGCCCAAGTGAGATGGTTATGGATTGATGGCACATCTGAGCTCAGCGAGCCAGGGACTGCTGTGCCTCAGTGCTTTGCACCTTGCCAGGACCCAGTCACCCCTTGCTGTGAGTTAGGAGGGAATATTTCCAATGTAAATGAGATTACAGTATATTTAAATTAAGCCCTGGAGGATTTGCCAGCAGAACAATTCTCTGTCCAATCAATTCATCTCACACCCAGCCTTCCTATCACTTTACAGGGAGGGAGGGATTTGGTCTCCATCCCCAAATCTTCCTGATATTACCAGGGAAGGAGGCAACTACTCCCAACAGTTTTGCTGAAGTAGCTTGTTTGGTCTAGGGAGGCCACTAAACTCATCACACCAAGCTGATGAACACATGGTGGGAACAATGCTCAGTGACCACACAGCCATTGTGGATTCTGGTCTATTCTCAACCCTGATGATTTCTTGCCGTGATTTATTTAAGCCCATATCAGGGTTGCTCAAGACCTGAGTCTGCAACCTAAGTCTATCACTCCTGGGACTGATTTTTTTTATTGCAGGACAATCCATCCTGCCATGACAGTATCTCTTTATCATCTAATAATGTTGCTCAGAGCATGTCACCATTTTATTTTTCATTCATGGGTCATCTGGTTTTGTCATTCACGAGGAGACAAGCACGTCTCCTAGTCTCTTCAGCCATTTAGGATCATTAATAGATGCTGTTGCTCTTCAGGGAGCAAGACTAGGAAAACACATCCTGAGCTGATATCGGCGATGAGGAGAGACAGGGACAACTGAGTGGTGATCAGAATCCAATTTTACTGTGGGCTTATATACTATGCTAGGAAGGGTAGTTATCTTTTACTATAATGATTGGGTTAAACATCATTCAAACAAACTTACACATTTTGCAACATCTACTTGATTGAATCTTCTTTCCTGTCACCAGGCTGATCCAATTGTCTTGCAATCTTCAAAGATCTGTTTGTTCCTGCCAAGGCATCCTGATTATCTGATCTCTTACGCTAATCAGGTCCAAAGTACTTTCTGTCTTTGCAATAGGTTGAGAAGTGTTGGTCAGAGGAGTGTGCAGCAATATGTGCTCATGAATTTTACATCCCCAATCTCTCTGCCTTCAGAGTGGAGTTCTCCACTCTCCCAGGCTTTAGCAGGTAAACTTAGTTTTGGTTTTCTTTACTGAACACAAATCCACCACGAGTTCACATGCTGGGAGAAAGTCAGTGCAGATAACTGGATATTTTCTAGTTCCATGCAATGCCTTTCCCAGTCCCAATACTGTTCCCTCAAAGCACAGGGGTGAAATTCTTCCCTTTTCCCAGGAAAACCATTCTAGCTGCAGTTCTGGGATTCCCTCAGTGTTCATTCATTTGTTGGGATTGGGGGACTGTCTTCTCCCCATTTCCCCGTGCACCAGAGGTTGTGGTCATGTCCTCTGGGATGGCCTCTGATGGACCACAGGGTAAAGGCAGCATGGAGAGAGGCTGTGATGGGAAAGTCCTCTGCAACCAGGGAGAAAATTATCTAGAGATGTTGTTTAGCAAACGCACATAAGGTGTTGCTCCAGCTGTAGATGGCTTCAAGAAGCTGCAGAGCTCCTTGGTCAGGCTTTTGTCTGCTGGCTTGGTGATCAGATATATTATAATATGATCAAATTCAGAATCATGGAATCACTTAGGTTGGAAAGGACCTCTAAGATCATTGAGTCCAACCATTAACCCAGCACTTCTACCCATTTAGTACAAATAGCAATTCAAGACAGGGTGTCAATGAGGGTTGATCAAGCTGTCATACACTTGCCTTGAAACTATTGATCAGTGGTTTCACCTCATTACACAGATTCCTAAAATAGGTGTTTCTCTTCCTCTGTTCAGTTACCCTCATGGTGCATTTTTCCTTCCTTATATCCAGTTGGATTTCTTTTTCCTGCAAATTGCACTTTGACTTTGCTGTGAATCTGTAGGAAGTCTGTCTGTCCTCTGTCTGTCCTCTCTGTCATCCTCCCACTGCCAAGATAATAAAAGGCTTTACAAGACCACTTTAAAATTTATTTGAATATGACCAGTTCTTGACAGGTTCTCTTAAATATTCCTAGCTTCCTAAACCCACCTGCAATCTGGAGAGCTGAAAATATGGAAATGAGGTACTAGCCATGTAGGAATGCCTGGGGAAACAGAAAAGCTCAGTTGGATCCTGGGAAGGAACACAATGCAGGACCAGGTTTGTCCTGAAGAGCTGTCCATCTATTCAACCTTTGATGGGGTTTGGCTCTATAGCAACCATCTTGCAATTATTTTCTTTAAATTATTTTTGAGTATTTAAGCCCATTTCTCCTCGCTGTCATCACATCTCAGGCTGTGGGGTTTATTTGGACTCCTGGAAGTCTGGGAAGCCAGAACATGTTTTGTATGCATGAGCTGTTTATTCTCTGCCTGGACTGTTCTGTGTTCTCCTCCCTCCATCCCAAGGATGCCTGAGATGGGATGCACTCATCAGGCATTATCTTAGGCTTGACATCATGTTGAGTCACACAAACTGTTCCCATGTCCTTCAGCTCCTCGACAGAGCCATATAATCCTTCATTTTTCTGCCTGCTCCTGCCCCAGACCACTTGTATCACCTCCTTGTTGAAGACATGCAGACCTTCGCTTCCAAGGGACACATGCCTGGGTGCTTTGAGCTCCATTCTCAGCTACCTGCCTCCATGAAGGCTTTTAATATTTTTTAACAAGCACCTTCAAAACAGGGCAGTGATTTGGGATGGAAGGAAGTCTCTGAACAGGCCAGGGTTAGAGAAAAATATGAGACTGGGCAGGCTCTGCCCTGGCTCTCTGTGCTCTTAAGCTGGCCTGACTGTGATGTCAGGGTTTTTAAGTCCCCTCCTGCGCCACACCAAAAGTGTCTTTGGGCTTAAAAAATTAAGTAATGATGAGCTTTCCAAATTTGCCACACGTGAAACTGCTTAAGTTGAAAGGAGAAATATGACTTTCATAGGACCTTTTTTCTTCTGGCCTCTGGGAGGCTGAGCCCAGGAAATCATACAATCACAGAATGGTTTGTGTTGGAAGGGAATTTAAAGGTTATCCAGTTCCAATTCCCCTCCCATGGGCAGGGACACCTTCCACTAGTCCAGGGCACCCCAAGCCCCTTCCAACCTGGCCTTGAACAATTCCAGGGATAGGGGAACCACAGCTTCTCTGGGCAGCCTGTGCCAGGGCCTCACCACCCTCCCAGGAAATAATTTCATAGTTAATATATCATTTATTTTATATAATTATAATTCATTTACACAGTACATCTACTCCTTGCAAGGCCCTTTTGACACCTCTCAGTACTGCAGAACCTGGGACACCCCAGATTCTTTTGGTGGCAGATTGAATTAATGATGTTTGGAGCAGAAATGCCGTGTGCTGTGTGCCTGTGCAGCTCTGGCCTCAGCTGGGAGATGTATTCAAGCACGCTCCGAGATCCTTTCACTGGGATGTTTCTTGGCACTAAGAGCCTGGTTTGGTGGCATGGTTAGGGAAGACCCACATCCCAAGGAGTCCAGCAGGATTTCCATCCAGCTTGCTGAATTACTTGACAAAATAACATCATGAAGAACATTTCCAAGTGATGCCAAGTATTCTTTGAGCCTCTTGGACTGCACAAGCAAGAAAAAGCTCCTGACAGGACTCACCTGGAAGGATGTCAGCAAAGGGAAAGAGCTTGCTCCCCCAAGCAGCCCCATGGCTGCCACACTGCTCAAGCCCTCAGAGGTGACTTAAGACACAGCACAAGATCTGCTGGGAAAGAAGGAGCTATTTTCATTTGCAGGTCACAAAAAAAGCATTTGTGACTGCAGCCACCTTACAAACACAGGCCCCTTATTGTTTGCAAAGACACCCTTGGCAACCTTTCGGAGCAGCCTGGAGATGAACCAAGAAGGCCTTTGTGAAGCCTTATAAAGGGGCATTATGAGCAGGGGGCCCCACGAGTGGGCGGGATGTGCTGGGATGATCCTCCACAGAGGGAGCTGTGGGAAGCAGGAATCTCTAGATGTTTTATACTGGAGCTGGTGTACCAGGCTCTCTTGTGCTGGGGATAGGCCCATTGCTCCCATCTTCCTGTGCAGAACATCCTCACAGTGAAGAGAGAAGCTCTTTGGGAAGCTGAGCTAGAGATGTGGATAATCTGACTTGAAAAATATCACTAATGCCCATCATAGTTACGGCTGGAATGGGGGTTGAGGAGTTTGGGTCCTGGATCCTGGTCCTGCTGCTCTGCTGCAGAGCATCTGATAGCACTGAGCAGATGTCCCAGACCAAGAAAATCTTATTTTCTTGTGAAAATATAAATCAACAACTGCTTAAATCCAGTCCTTTTTGCTTAATGGGATATTAGTGATCAGACCACAAGCCCAAGTCAAGCTCTTGGGTTCTGGAAAGGATTTACCTTGTCTTTGGTCACTTGGCATCATGTGGAAGACCTAACAGCCAAGAAAAAGCACTCTTTGGAGGGAGGCATGAGTGTGTTATGGATGACAAAATAAAAATGCCTTCATCTCAAGCTTATAAGCATGGTCTCACACTTGTAGGGGCGTCTGCCCTTTGTTGGTTCTGTGGCCAAAGGACCACCTGCCTTGAAATGTTGACACAAGGCAGCTGAGTACCCAGCCACAGCAAGAGGTACCTACAGCCTTCCTCAGGAAGTGTGATCTAAAAGTCAGGGATGATTTTTTGTTTCTGTATCTCAGAGTGTCTTGTTGAGCCCTGAGGTAATGATGTGGAAGCTCCCAAATTCTTCCTGTGTCCTTGTCACAGCAGAAGGACACATAACTTTGTCTGTAGTGTCACCAAGCCAGCCTTTCAGGAGGAGGAGGAAATTGGTTTGTGTGACAGCCACATCCAGGACTGTGCTTCTGCAAACAGGGCAGAGGCAGAGAAAATAGCAAATGCAATCCTGGGTATATTTTATGGAGGTGACACCAGAAAGGAACATTATAGCCATGCTAGACCAAAAACTGCAGGCTGAGGCCACAAACCACATGTAAATTCTGGAGAATGGTGCTCTTCCTCTTTTTTCCACTGATTTCATGACAAGGTCTGCCCCAAAGCCAGCCCTCTTGTCACAAGTGGGGGATGTGACCACACAGCAGAGGATGCTGTATTTTGTCACAAGAGCTGCACGTGTGTCCCTTCATTCAGGCCAGATGTGTAAGCTGAGCCCACCCATGACCCAGTGTGTGTGCCCCTGTGCAAGGGGATGCATGTGACAGTCAAGGGTGTTGAGACCAACAAGAAAAGGCCATCAGTGGCTCTTTGCCCTTGAGAAAATGGAGAGGTGGGATGAGCCATCCTGCAAACCCTCTTACGTGGAGATGCTCAGAGCTGCCACTCACAAGAGCACCCCCACACCAGGCTGAAAGTCTGCATTCAACATGGACAGGCAGAGATGAGATCAGGCCGCATGCCTAAAAGGGGGTTTACAAGAAAGTTGGAGAAGGACTTTGGACAAGGGCTGGAGGGACAGGACAAGGGGGTATGCCTTCCCATTGCCAGAGGGCAGGCATAGATGGGATATTGGAAAGGAATTCCTGCCTGTAAAGGTGGGGAGGACCTGGCACAGGTTGCCAAGAGGAGCTGTGACTGCCCCCATATCTGGCAGTGTTCAAAGCCTGGTTGGATGGGATTTGGAGCACCCTGGGATAGTGGAAGGTATCCCTGCCTGTGGCAGGAGGTTGGAGTCTGTGGTGTCTTGTATGTGGGCTCCATCTCCTGGCTGCTCTGCAAACCCTGCTGCCACCACTCTGCTGCTGTGCAGGCACTGGTACCAACACCACCTCTGCTCCCTCCCAGAGACCTCTCCATGCAGCAAGTCCTTTTCCTAAAGAGCTGTGGAATCACATCCCAATTGCCAGGGGTTTCCCCATGATGTAATCCTGTGATAAACCATAGAAGAACAGACTCATTTAGGTTGGAAAACCACTCCAAGACCATTGAGTCCAACTGCTGCCCCAGCACTGCCAGGACCACCACTAAGCCATGTCCCCAAGTGCCATATCCACATGGCTTTTAAATCACCCCCAGAGATGGGGGCCATTGCCCTGGGCAGCCTGTGCCCGGGCTGGACAACCCTTTCCCTTATTTCCCCCAATATCCACCCTGAGCTCCCCTGGCCCAGCCTGAGGCCTTTCCCTCTCCTCCTGTCCCTGTTCCCTGGGAGCAGATCCCAAATCCCCCCCGGCTGTCCCCTCCTGCCAGGGACTTGTGCAGAGCCAGAAATTCACCTGAGCCTCCTTTGCTCCAGCCTGAGCCCCTTCCCAGCTCCCTCAGGAATTCTCCAGCCCCTTCCCAGCTCCCTCAGGAATTCTCCAGCCCCTTCCCAGCTCCCTCAGGAATTCTCCAG